>NC_134586.1:111428613-111618613 GCF_037038515.1 Microtus pennsylvanicus | reverse complement strand
TGCACATGCTGTGGAAAAGGGGACATGGCCAACTTGAATCACAATATTCATCAGAGCATGAAAAGAGCGTAAAAAGGACACAGAGGAGAGATAATTGTGGTCCTTCCTTCCTCCCTCCCTCCCTCCCTCCCTCCCTCCTTCCCTCAGGAAGTGACTGACAGATGAGACTTTGTCCAAGCAGGTTCTGTCTGAAATACCAGACTTGAGTTTCCCCCTCTGTGGGTATTAGCTAATCAGTCCTCCCTTCTTTCTGTAGGAAGGTGGTGCATGTCTCTCAGAACTTACCTGGTTTCCTCTGCACCAGGTGAACCAGGGAAAAGCTTTCTAAGCCTTATTCAGACAGACCCATAGAGGCTGCGCTGTGTGTGACTTCAGAGACCTCAGGGAGTATAGGGGTGGGTGGGTGCTTGATGCTTCAGACTCATGTCATTGAAGGACATAACATAGTCTGGATTCACAGAGATTCACAACACAGAGCCATTGTCACTTACTAACAGCTCAGGACACCCAGAGCTAACAAGAAATTGCAGTCTCAGCCGGGCTTTAATCACAGCACACACACAGATCTCTGTGAATTCAAAGATGGCCTGATTTACAGAGTGAGTTTTAGGACAGCCCAAGATACAAAAAGAAACCCTTTCTTGAAAAACAAAGCAAAACAGCAAAAGAAAGAAAGACAAGGAAAAAGAAAAAAATGGCAGTCTCTTTCCACTCTCTCCTCCATTGGCTCTTAAAGAGCTCTCAAGCTGAACTGGAGACCATGGTGTCACTCAAAACTGGGAAGCCAGAAACCTTAGGGGGGTCACAGGAGTCGGACTGACTGCAGCACTTGATGCCTCAACCCTGCTAATGGCTGTGATATAAGGCATGGTAAAATACGGGCTTTGGCAGAGCACTACTCCCCTTTCTCTATTATTATTGCTACACAACGAAAAGGACCGGGGGGGGGTGATGATGTGCAGTCAGTGCTGGTATTGAAATCTCACTGACTCCTTCCGCACTCCTTGTCAATTCCCGACTTTGTCAAATCAACTATCGTGAATCTTTGATGTGGGTTGGCCCTTTAGGAACTCAGAGAAACAAGACAGACAGACCTGTTTCATCCCAGAAACCTCCCAGTTCCTGAGCCCTAGCCCTGGAAGTCTCAAAGCCATCACATCCAGAAATCTCTCTAGTCCCTGCTAGTGGTGAACTCACTTCGTCTTCCCCAGGACCACTAATTATTTCTCCATGTTTTCCTGTGAGATCTGAGGCCAGCTTTCTTCTTCCTCCCTCTGGCCTCTCCACGAACGATCTCCATTCTCTAGACAACATGTCTAGAACCGAGTCTTATAGGCACCGAGAGAGTGTGTCTTGAGGGCAGTTGGCGTTTCTAGGACACGAGTGACATCACAAAATTCCGAGAGCTCTCTGGGATACCGTGGAATTTCCAGAGAAGGGACTGCTGATGTCGTGAGGCACGGCCTTTACCTCCTTGCTGATATTTCTCCCCGAACTGACCGACCGACCGACCGACCGACCAACCGGAACCTGAGGTTTCCTTTCCAGGAGTCTCTCCTCCGACACAGAGGGAGCCATTCAGGATTTCCTCCTTCCAAAACCAGAAATTTCTCTCTGCTTCATTAATATCTTCTCACTACTTCCTGAACCCATGGGGAGTTAGTTAGTTGAACACTCACTTTTTTCATGAATGACCCTTCCTCCCTCTCCTGAACATCTCATATTACTGATTCATACTCAGTAAAACAGTAATATGAGAAATTAGGCCAGGAGGACATGGAAGATGAGGGTTGAGTCTTCTGAAGTGAACAAGCACTTAGGGAAGGCTAAACTTAAGGGAATTTGACTCTGAGTGGCAAGACATGAATAGCTGCTGCCAAGGCACAGATACAGGCACCAACTGGGCCCTCGGCATCCTCCTGCATCATCAGAGCTGTGTGGGAAACTCAGCCCAAAGGAGGGGCCGTGTTCAAAGGGAGAGGGCATTTTCGAGGACAGCACTGTTTTCTTTTTCTTCTTTCTTTCTTTCTTTCTTTCTTTCTTTCTTTCTTTCTTTCTTTCTTTCTTTTTTTTCCGAGACAGGGTTGTTCTGTAGTTTTTTTTTTTTTTTGGAGCCTGTCCTGGAACTAGCTCTTGTAGACCAGGCTGGTCTTGAACTCACATGCTTTCTTTTTTTTTCTATTGGATATTTTTGACTTCTTTATCAAAGATCAGGTGTTCGAAGATGTGTGGATCGATATCCGGGTCTTCTATTCGGTTCCATTGGTCCTCCTGTCTGTTCTTATGCCAGGACCAGGCTGTTTTCAGAACTGTAGCTTACAGAGTGTTCTTGCAGGTGGGGCACAGAAGAGGTTAATTACGGTACCTTAGTTCTTCTGCTTTTCTAGCAGACCGGAGCCCAGCTGACAGGAATCCAGTAGAGATGGTGTCAAGGTTCACACTGACACTAACAGCTGTAACTTGAGCAGGATTTGTGATCCACATGAAATTTGCAATGAATTGCAGCAAATCTGTGACACTCTAACTTGCTCAGGCTCAGTATCTGAACATACAGATGTTTGCAATGATCACTGGCTTCAGGATTTTTTTTTTTTGTTGTTGTTGTTGTTTTGTTTTTCCACGAGACAGGGTTTTCCTGTAGCTGAAGTTTAACGGCCTGGTGTTTTTGTGACTTACTGCTTCAAAGAACTTCTCCATTTCTTTATCCCTAAGGGAAAAGAAATATAATCACTAAATACATTTAAGTGTCTTTCAACCATTTTAGATCCCTCTGTTGAGAGTTCTCTGTTTAGGTCTGTACTCCATTTTTTAAAATTGGATTATTTGTTCTTTGGATGACCAATTTCTCGACTTCTTTGTGTATTTTGGAGATTAGTGAAGATCTTTTCCCATTCTGTAAGGCCGTCGTTTTGTCTTGTTGGCCATGTTCTTTGCTTTACAGAAGCTTTTCAGTTTCAGGAGGTCTCACTTATTAATTGTTTCTCTCAGTGTCTGATTTTTTTTCTTTTTTTTTCTTTTTTCTTTCTTTTTTTTTCTTTTTTTTCTTTTTTTCTTTTTTTTCTTCTTCTTCTTTTCTTTTTTTTTCTTTTTTTTCTCTCTTTAGTTTTTTTCTTTGTTCTTTTTTTTTGTTTTGTTTTTCTTTTTTTTTTCTTTTTTCTTTTTTTTCTTTTTCTCTCAGTGTCTGTGCTACTGGGGTTCTATTTAGCAAGCGTTCTCCTGTGCCAATGTGTTCAAGTGCATTTGATATTTTTATTTTTATATTCTTTTATTGTGGATGAAGTCAATTATTTGAACTCTCAAATATTTTTATTGTTATTATCTCTCTATTTGTTTGCTTATTTGTGGTTGTTCACCAACTTGACTATCTAGAGGAAGTAAAAGTCGTAACAAGGTTTCCGTAGGTGAACCTGCGGAAGGATCATTAACGTGAGAGAGCAGCGGCGGCGGCTCTGCCCGCCCGCTCGCCTGCCTCGCCCGAGTTCTCGCCGGGAGGCGCGCTCCCCGGGTCGCACGTGTGTTGTGCGCACGGAAGTGTGCGTGCGCACGGGCACGCGTGGCGGTCGTGAGAGAGAGGTCGAGAGAGGGGGAAGGGGGACGGGCGCCGGCTCGCCCGCCCTCCTCGCCCCGTCCGAGGACCCGTGTCTGGCTCTGCCGCTGGCGGCTCACGGCGGACGGCGGCTCTCTTCCCGCTCTCGCTCTCCTCCGTCCACTCCCGCTGCTTGCCTCACCGCACCGCAGCGGCCCGCGGGTGTGTCCCCTCTTTCCCGGGCGCGCGCCATTCCCTCTCCATCCCTCTTCCCGGGGGAGGATGGGCGAGGGTCTGGCGGCGCCCCGGGCCCCCTCTCGCCGCCGACCTCCGCTCGCGCGCCGTGGCGCCGCGGCGCGCCTGTCGGGGAGGCGGCGGAGGTTGGGCGCACTTTTTTTTCCCCCCTCTCCACCTCCTTCTCCAAAGGACCGGGGTAGACCAGTAGTCCCTCCCACCGGGCGGGAGGCCATTTTTTTCCCCCGGGGATGCGGCGGGTCGACCAGATGTCCCGCTGGACTCTTTTTTTTTTTTTTTTTAATGTATAATATATATTATATCTTCCTAGACCTGACGGGTCGACCAGTTGTCTCTGTGCACTTCCTTTTTTTTGACGGACTGGAAGCGGGTCGACCAGTTGTCCGATTAAATATTTGGCCTTAAAATGCTAAGTACCGGGGTCGACCAGTTGGCCTTGTGAACTTGGGTCGACCAGTTGTCTTTTTCCATGTCTTGATTGACTGATGTCATTCTTCAATGTGTTGGTGGTTAGTTTATCTCTTTTGTTCTCTATGCCAACACGCCCCACTCACCAAACACTTTTTTTTTAATTTATTTATTTACTTATTTTTATTTTACTTTTTTATTATTTATTTATTTATACATACATACATACATCCTGTCTATCTGTCCAGATGGGGCAGGGGTAGAAGGGGCTAGCTATGAGAGGAAGGTGCTCGGTGGGCATCCAGTTGTAAATAAGGCTGGGAATAAATAGCTGAATATTAATTCATTTGAGTAATATTAAAACTGTTCAAGTAGAAAACAATTGCTTTCTTTTTCTGTTTGCCCAGAGATCTGACTGACTGCAACTTGGAAAGAAGACGGCCCTGCTGGACAGAGACCTCCCTCCTGCTTTGGGTGGGTCGACCAGTTTACATGTTTATTTCCACGTTTTGTCTTTTATGGATTGAATGGATGTGTCTCTGTCTTTTTTTTTTTTTTTTTTTTGGTTTTTCGAGACAGGGTTTCTCTGTGGCTTTGGAGCCTGTCCTGGAACTAGCACTGTAGACCAGGCTGGTCTCGAACTCACAGAGATCCGCCTACCTCTGCCTCCCGAGTACTGGGATTAAAGGCGTGCGCCACCATCGCCCGGCTCTCATTTTTTTTTCACGATTGCTTGCTTGCTTGCTTGCTTACTTACTTACTTACTTACTATCTGTTCAGCCCATCTCATTTACTTACTTCTTTAAAAAAAATGACCCACCTAGTTATTTACTTACTTACTTACTTACTTACTTGTTCATTCATTCCTTCACTTCCTTATCTTCTTTCATATATCTGTTTATTTATCTGCTGATTTAGCGTGACTCATTTACTTATTGAATGTTTCAATTATTATTTAGTTTTATTCATTTATTCATTCTTTATGTCTATTTTTATGTATGTATTTACTTACTTTCTTAATTTTTTTTTACTTTTTAAAATTTACTTAATTTTTTTCTTTCTTTGGGAATGTAGATTCTTTCTTCCTTTCTTCCTTTCTTTCCTTCTTTCTGTCTCCTGACTGTCACTGGCTAAGAAAATGGTGGCCTCCATGTCACTGGTCAGCATAGCAGCTCCTAAAATGGAATTTGATGAAGGGATACATAGATAGATAGATAGATAGATAGATAGATAGATAGATAGATAGATAGATAGATGGGATGCGCACACGCTCACACACACACACACACACACACACACACACATATGCACGCACGTGCATGACATGTACAGATGGGGGGCGATTCCAATGTTTTCAGAGGAAGGTGCTCGCTGGTAATAATAAATGTGCTGGTAAATAAGGCTGGAAATAGCTGAATATTAAATCATTAAAACTCTTCAAATAAATAAAAAGCAATTCCATTTCTCTCTCTCTCTCTTTCTCACCATATACCAGCACATCTGAACTGACTGCAACATACAAAAGAAGAAGAAACACGGAAAGAAGACATCCCTGCTGGACAGGATCTGAGATGAGAATAAATTCATCGAATGGCTGCCAACAGCATTTCATTGAGAAGAGATTCCACATTTTATGCTGTACAGTTACTTAGTTAGATAGATAGATAAAGAGAGGCCTGTGAACTGGGGTGGGCTGTGGCTTCTCAGGTCACCTCAGGTCAGGGAGGGGCTGAGGAGTGTCCCATTGGCCTTGACAATAGGCAGGAGTCAGAGGTTAATGTCAGGGCAGGGCCTGAGAGTTCCTCAAAGGGAATGAATGGAGACCCTTGCTTACCTAAGAAATGCCTGACCTTGGAAAAGGACTTGTGGAAAGCGGGCCCTTGAAACTGTGGTTTCACGTCTTACTAGAAAGCTCCCTCTTGGAAGGGAAAGTCATCGTGATATCTTACTCTTTTCCCAAGGATACCCTACCTACCCTTCTGATCATTCTTACTGAATTAAGTCTTCCACTGCAAATAAATAAATAATAAATGAAGTGGGTGAGTGAGTGAGTGAGTGAGTAAGTAAGTAAGTAAGTAAACAAGCAAATACGTGGATGGACAAATAAATACAAAGTTTGCTGTTGTTGACTGACTTTTGATTTCATAATGAATCTCTCTCTCTCTCTCTCTCTCTCACACACACACACACACACACGCACACTAAATATACAATAAAAGGAAGCATAACACCTTTACTCAGGGGGCAGAGTGAACTCTGAAAGTTTTCCAGGCGGGGGGGGGGGGGGGGGAGAGACAGAATATAAGAACAAAATGAGAAACAAGGAAAAATAGTGTTGGCTGGCTGGCCGGCTTTCAGTTCCCTGACAGAAATGAGCACATTGTGGAGGAAACACAAAGTTGTTACACTATGTGGGTGTGATGAGGAGAGATTGTGAGTGAGTGTCCTGTCAGAACAAAGTTAGTCCCATAGTTGATGAAATTCATTATCCCAAAACTTCAGCAGAATATATCCCAAGTTTGCAAATGTGTGATCAGCTTGTGACAGGTTGGGCTGGAGATGCTGAGAACTGGGGAGCCCTCAATGCAAGAGCAGACACTCATTCCCATGAAGAGGGAGAGAGGGAGGGAGGGAGGGAGGGAGGGAGGGATCATTCATTCCTATACTCAAGTTTAAAGAAAGATGAGTGGCTATCTATGGAGAGACCACTCACAGATATGAAAAATCATTTCCTAAAAATCAAATTTCTCAGTCAGTATGCAACTGCTATGGTGCTTCTCCTAGATAGAGCAAAACACACAAACAAACTGATTCCTTGATCTAGAGCCACAGTGCACATGCTGTGGAAAAGGGGACATGGCCAACTTGAATCACAATATTCATCAGAGCATGAAAAGAGCGTAAAAAGGACACAGAGGAGAGATAATTGTGGTCCTTCCTTCCTCCCTCCCTCCCTCCCTCCCTCCCTCCCTCCCTCCCTCCCTCCCTCCTTCCCTCAGGAAGTGACTGACAGATGAGACTTTGTCCAAGCAGGTTCTGTCTGAAATACCAGACTTGAGTTTCCCCCTCTGTGGGTATTGGCTAATCAGTCCTCCCTTCTTTCTGTAGGAAGGTGGTGCATGTCTCTCAGAACTTACCTGGTTTCCTCTGCACCAGGTGAACCAGGGAAAAGCTTTCTAAGCCTTATTCAGACCCATAGAGGCTGCGCTGTGTGTGACTTCAGAGACCTCAGGGAGTATAGGGGTGGGTGGGTGCTTGATGCTTCAGACTCATGTCATTGAAGGACATAACATAGTCTGGATTCACAGAGATTCACAACACAGAGCCATTGTCACTTACTAACAGCTCAGGACACCCAGAGCTAACAAGAAATTGCAGTCTCAGCCGGGCTTTAATCACAGCACACACACAGATCTCTGTGAATTCAAAGATGGCCTGATTTACAGAGTGAGTTTTAGGACAGCCCAAGATACACAAAGAAACCCTTTCTTGAAAAACAAAGCAAAACAGCAAAAGAAAGAAAGACAAGGAAAAAGAAAAAAATGGCAGTCTCTTTCCACTCTCTCCTCCATTGGCTCTTAAAGAGCTCTCAAGCTGAACTGGAGACCATGGTGTCACTCAAAACTGGGAAGCCAGAAACCTTAGGGGGGTCACAGGAGTCGGACTGACTGCAGCACTTGATGCCTCAACCCTGCTAATGGCTGTGATATAAGGCATGGTAAAATACGGGCTTTGGCAGAGCGCTACTCCCCTTTCTCTATTATTATTGCTACACAACGAAAAGGACCGGGGGGGGGGGGGTGATGATGTGCAGTCAGTGCTGGTATTGAAATCTCACTGACTCCTTCCGCACTCCTTGTCAATTCCCGACTTTGTCAAATCAACTATCGTGAATCTTTGATGTGGGTTGGCCCTTTAGGAACTCAGAGAAACAAGACAGACAGACCTGTTTCATCCCAGAAACCTCCCAGTTCCTGAGCCCTAGCCCTGGAAGTCTCAAAGCCATCACATCCAGAAATCTCTCTAGTCCCTGCTAGTGGTGAACTCACTTCGTCTTCCCCAGGACCACTAATTATTTCTCCATGTTTTCCTGTGAGATCTGAGGCCAGCTTTCTTCTTCCTCCCTCTGGCCTCTCCACGAACGATCTCCATTCTCTAGACAACATGTCTAGAACCGAGTCTTATAGGCACCGAGAGAGTGTGTCTTGAGGGCAGTTGGCGTTTCTAGGACACGAGTGACATCACAAAATTCCGAGAGCTCTCTGGGATACCGTGGAATTTCCAGAGAAGGGACTGCTGATGTCGTGAGGCACGGCCTTTACCTCCTTGCTGATATTTCTCCCCGAACTGACCGACCGACCGACCGACCGACCAACCGGAACCTGAGGTTTCCTTTCCAGGAGTCTCTCCTCCGACACAGAGGGAGCCATTCAGGATTTCCTCCTTCCAAAACCAGAAATTTCTCTCTGCTTCATTAATATCTTCTCACTACTTCCTGAACCCATGGGGAGTTAGTTAGTTGAACACTCACTTTTTTCATGAATGACCCTTCCTCCCTCTCCTGAACATCTCATATTACTGATTCATACTCAGTAAAACAGTAATATGAGAAATTAGGCCAGGAGGACATGGAAGATGAGGGTTGAGTCTTCTGAAGTGAACAAGCACTTAGGGAAGGCTAAACTTAAGGGAATTTGACTCTGAGTGGCAAGACATGAATAGCTGCTGCCAAGGCACAGATACAGGCACCAACTGGGCCCTCGGCATCCTCCTGCATCATCAGAGCTGTGTGGGAAACTCAGCCCAAAGGAGGGGCCGTGTTCAAAGGGAGAGGGCATTTTCGAGGACAGCACTGTTTTCTTTTTCTTCTTTCTTTCTTTCTTTCTTTCTTTCTTTCTTTTTTTTTTCGAGACAGGGTTGTTCTGTAGTTTTTTTTTTTTTGGAGCCTGTCCTGGAACTAGCTCTTGTAGACCAGGCTGGTCTTGAACTCACATGCTTTCTTTTTTTTTTCTATTGGATATTTTTGACTTCTTTATCAAAGATCAGGTGTTTGAAGATGTGTGGATCGATATCCGGGTCTTCTATTCGGTTCCATTGGTCCTCCTGTCTGTTCTTATGCCAGGACCAGGCTGTTTTCAGAACTGTAGCTTACAGAGTGTTCTTGCAGGTGGGGCACAGAAGAGGTTAATTACGGTACCTTAGTTCTTCTGCTTTTCTAGCAGACCGGAGCCCAGCTGACAGGAATCCAGTAGAGATGGTGTCAAGGTTCACACTGACACTAACAGCTGTAACTTGAGCAGGATTTGTGATCCACATGAAATTTGCAATGAATTGCAGCAAATCTGTGACACTCTAACTTGCTCAGGCTCAGTATCTGAACATACAGATGTTTGCAATGATCACTGGCTTCAGGATTTTTTTTTGTTGTTGTTGTTGTTTTGTTTTTCCACGAGACAGGGTTTCCCTGTAGCTGAAGTTTAACGGCCTGGTGTTTTTGTGACTTACTGCTTCAAAGAACTTCTCCATTTCTTTATCCCTAAGGGAAAAGAAATATAATCACTAAATACATTTAAGTGTCTTTCAACCATTTTAGATCCCTCTGTTGAGAGTTCTCTGTTTAGGTCTGTACTCCATTTTTTAAAATTGGATTATTTGTTCTTTGGATGACCAATTTCTCGAGTTCTTTGTGTATTTTGGAGATTAGTGAAGATCTTTTCCCATTCTGTAAGGCCGTCGTTTTGTCTTGTTGGCCATGTTCTTTGCTTTACAGAAGCTTTTCAGTTTCAGGAGGTCTCACTTATTAATTGTTTCTCTCAGTGTCTGTTTTTTTTTCTTTTTTCTTTCTTTTTTTTTCTTTTTTTTCTTTTTTTCTTTTTTTCTTTTTTTCTTCTTCTTCTTTTCTTTTTTTTCTTTTTTTTCTCTCTTTAGTTTTTTTCTTTGTTCTTTTTTTTGTTTTGTTTTTCTTTTTTTTTCTTTTTTTTTTTTTTCTTTTTCTCTCAGTGTCTGTGCTACTGGGGTTCTATTTAGCAAGCGTTCTCCTGTGCCAATGTGTTCAAGTGCATTTGATATTTTTATTTTTATATTCTTTTATTGTGGATGAAGTCAATTATTTGAACTCTCAAATATTTTTATTGTTATTATCTCTCTATTTGTTTGCTTATTTGTGGTTGTTCAACATAAGGTTTCGTTGTGTACCCTTGTATGCCCTGGGACTCACTTTGTAGACAAGACTGGCCTCAGACTCACAGAGAGTCATCTGCCTCTGCCTCCTAGTGCTGAGATTAAAGGCATGCACTAAACACCTTTTCTATATATTTATTTTCCTAATAATTTATTTATTTTCATTTTATTGTCATTGGTGTTTTGCCTGCATGTATGTCTATCTGAGGGTGTCCGATCTTGGAGTTACCGACAGCTGTTGACTGCCATGTGGGTGGTAAGGAATTGAACCTGGGTCCTCTGGAAGAGCAGTCAGAACTCTTAACCACAGAGCCATCTCTCTCCAGCCCTCACCTTTTTTTTTTTTTTTGAAAACAGGGTTTCTCTGTGTCACTTTGCCTGGCCTTGAATCTCAATCTGCAGAACAAGGGAGCCTTAAACTCACAGTGATCTGCCTGCCTTGGTCTCCCTGATCTTGGAGGTGTTTTTATCATCTCTCTCTCTCTCTCTCTCTCTCTCTCTCTCTCTCTCTCTCTCTCTCTCTCTCTTTCTCTCTCTGTGTGTGTCTGGCTATCTAGCTATCTATCCATTCATTTATTAGTTTATGTATTTATTTATTTTTTGGTTGTTCTTGTTGTTTTCTGAGACAGGATTTCTCTCTAGCTTTGGAGTCTGTCCTGGATCCAGACCTGGTCACAGCTGTACCGGAAAATAAAATAAAACAAACAAACAAAAACAAAAACAAAGCAAAGCAAAAGCCAGGCAGGACTGTCTGGTTGACCTTCCCTTTTCCCCTCCCCCATGGGCTCCTCAGAGGCGGTGCGGCCTCCTGCAGGGAATCCACAGAGCCTCTGCCCAAGGCTCTCCAGGGAACCCACTCTCTCCCTTTCCCCCAGCCCCAGGGCTGCCGGCCACATCTATCTCTCAGGCGTACATCTATCTCTCAGGCGTAGGTGGCGGGCACTCTGGCTATCCAGGACGTGACAGACACAGATACACAGAAGCAGGGAGGAACGGTGCCCACTCTCTCACTAGATGCAGGCATGCAGGAGGAACAATGAAAGAATGAGAACTGGAGAGATGGAATTTCTGGAATGTCCAGAAACCACATGGTGGGGATCTAGTGACCTCTTTTGGTGACAGGGAGTACAGCACAGATTGGGTTCTTGTGCTCCTGAGATGTAACCCCCACAAGGCAGCAGCTCATAAGTGATTGTAAATCCAGTTTCACACAACTGCACATAAAATAAAGTTAAATAAATCATAAAAAAATTCTTTAAAAATTTGAAATTAAAATAAGTTCTACACAACCGGAAAGACTGTCTCAAATAAAAGTAAAATAAAATGTTCTAAAATAGGACAACTTCCCTGCCCCCCCACCCCCACAGGGACACACTTGGTGCAGACCAAGAGATACAAACAAAATTTGAAATTAAACTAAATGTACAAGAAACTGAGCCTGGTTATTGTGGTGCACATCTTTTATTCTATCATCAAAGAGACAGAGGCAGGTGGACCTCTGTGAATTCCCAGGCTTTATAGAGAGGCCCTCAACCTAAATAAAAAAAAAACATATATAAAAGTTTGACCAAACACCACCCCCCCCCAAAAAAAAAAGGAAGGAAGGAAGGAAAGAAGAAGGAGACATTATAAACTGTCTCCTTGGTCCTAGAAACTGGATCATGGGAATTTAGGACCTATGAGACAGTGCACGAGTCTTGTGATCTCACTTGGTAGATGAGTCTGGATTTTAACTCACAGATGTCCTTCTGCCTGTGTCTCCCACATGCTGGGATAAAGGGTTCCCTAATTCTTGAATGGCATACTGAAAGTAGTTATTTCTACTTGGTTTGCGTTTGATTTTTTTTTAAACAATCCATGCCTACTTATTTATTTATTTTTGGTTTTTCATGACAGGGTTTCTCTGTAGCTTTGGAACTAACCCTTGTAGACCAGGCTGGCCTCAAATTCACAAAGATCCACCTGCCTTTGCCTCCCAAGTGCTGGGATTAAAGGAATGTGCCACCACTACCCGCCTTTGTTTCTTTTATTTATTTTTGTTAAGCTCTACGTTTTTCTTTCCTCTCTTTCCATGCCTCCCCTTCAACCCTCTCCCAAGGTTCTGGCTATGACAAACAATGCTGCTATGAGCATAGTTGAGCCCATGTCCTCGTGGCACAATTGAGCATCCTTTACATATATACCTAAACGTGGTATTGCTGGGTCTTGAGGAAGGTTGTTTCCTAATTTTCTGAGAAATCGCCACACTGACATCCAAAGGGGGCGGTACCAGCTTGCATTCCCACCAGCGATGCAGGAGTGTTCCCTTTTCCCCACATCCTCTCCAGCATAAGTTGTCATCAGTGTTTTAGATCTTGGCCATTCTTACAGGTATAAAGTGGAATCTCAGAGCTGTTTTGATTTACATATCTCTGATGACTAAGGGTGTTGAACATCTCCTTAAGTGTCTTTCAGCCATTTTAGATTTCTCGGTTGAGAGTTCTCTGTTTAGGTCTGTACCTCCATGTTGTGAACTGGATTATTTGTTCTTGAAATGACCAATGTCTTGAGTTCTTTGTATATTTTGGAGATCAGACCTCTGTCTGATGTGGGGTTAGTGAAGATCTTTGCCCATTCTGTAAGGCCGTCGTTTTGTCTTGTTGGCCATGTCCTTTGCTTTACAGAAGAAGCCTTTCAGTTTCACGAGGTCCCATTGATTAATTTTGTGTCTCTCAGAGTCTGTGCTACTGGAGTTAGATTTAGGAAGTGGTCTCCTGTGCCGATGCGTTCAAATGCTTTTTTTTAAAAAAAGAAATATTTATTTATTATGTATACAATATTCTTTCTGTGTGTATGTCTGAAGGCCAGAAGAGAGCACCAGACCCTATTACAGATGGTTGTGAGCCACCATGTGGTTGCTGGGAATTGAACTCAGGACCTTTGGAAGAGCAGGCAATGCTCTTAACCGCTGAGCCATCTCTCCAGCCCCCGTTCAAATGCTTTTGATATTTTTATTTTTATATTTTTTTTTATTGTGGATGAGGTCAATTATTTGAACTCTCAAATATTTTTATTGTTATTATCTGTTTGTTTATTTGTGGGTTTGCAACACGGGGTTTCCTTGTGTATCCTTGTATGCCCTGGGACTCACTTTGTAAACAAGACTGGCCTCAGACTCACAGAGATCCGCCTGCCTCTGCCTTCTAGTGATGGCATTAAAGGCGTACACTAAACACATTTTTTTTGAAAACAGGGTTTTTCTGTGTCACTTTGCCTGTCCTGAATCTCAATCTGCAGAACAAAGTAGCCTTAAACTCACAGTGATCTGCCTGCTTTGGTCTCCCTGATCTTGGAGGTGTTTTATCATCTATCTATCTATCTATCTATCTATCTATCTATCTATCTATCTATCTATCTATCCATTCATTTCATTTATTAGTTTATTTATTTATTTTTTTGTTTTCTGAGACAGGGTTTCTCTCTAGCTTTCCTTCTTGCTTGCTTGCTTGATTTTTTTGCTTTCTTGCTCTCTTGCTTTTTTCCCCCTTCTTTTATTAGTTAGTTCTTGAGGCATGGTTTCTCTGTGTAACAGCCCTAGCTGTTCTCTCTCTCTCTCTCTCTCTCTCTCTCTCTCTCTCTCTCTCTCTCAAATATGTTTGGTTTTGTGTTTTGCTTTATGAGACAGGGTTTCTCTGCTGCTTTGGAGACTGTTGTTAAAACTAGCTCCTTTCTTGTAGACCAGGCTGTCCTAAAACTCCCAATGATCCTGTTTCTGCTAAATATGGAGCCAGTGCTCTTGAATGCCTTTGTCTGGTGAGGTCAAAAGCCACCCCCCCACACACAACCCCCCCAACACACACACAAACCAAACACAGGCACAGGCACACCCAGAGACACATAAATAAACTTTTAAATTAAGAAGAGCCTGGAGAGCTAGTTTCGCGGCTCTTCCAGAGAAATTGGGTTCAATTCCCAGCACCTGCATGGCAGCTCATAGTGATTGTAAATTCAGTTTCTGGGTGATCTGACATCTTCAGACCATTGCACATAAAATAAAGTTAAGAAAATCATAAAAAAATTCCTTAAGAAATTGAAATTTAACTAAGTCCCACACAATTGGAAACACTCTCAAATAAAAGTAAAATAAATGGAAAAGAATACAGTGCTAAGTGCAGTTATGAAAATGTTTTGAAATGTGATACCTTCCCTGTCTCCCCCACATACACAAGCCACACTGAGAGATTTAAATAAAATCTGGGTAATCATTTATGTATCTGGCCTATGTCAGAGGGGCAGGGGAAGCTGAAGCCTTGTCCTTTGGGCTCCAGGTTCTCAGTACTGCGTCAAAAACTCGAGTGTATAGTGAGCCCATGTCTGTCCTGCCGGCAGCACTCAGGAACTGGGAATACAAGGATCAGGAGATCATCTTCAACAACCCAGCAAGTGCAAACCATCCTGGTGGGAAAGAGACCCTCTAAAAGAAATCAATAAAATGACATTTTTATTTTTTTCTGTCGGAAGTGAAAATGTTCCAAATAATTCACTGCATCAGTATTCCTGGAAATGATATCAAAATCAGAATTTTTCTTTTTTTTTTAACATTTTATTTTATTCTTATTATTTTCATTTTTATTTTTTTGGTTTTTCGAGACAGGGTTTCTCTGTGGTTTTGGAGCCTGTCCTGGAACTAGCTCTTGTAGACCAGGCTGGTCTCGAAATCACAGAGATCCGCCTGCCTCTGCCTCCCAAGTGCTGGGATTAAAGGCGTGCGCCACCACTGCCTGGCGTAAATCAGAATTTTTCATATTATTCCATGGCTGTTGTAATTTTCTCTGTGGCAGACAGAGGCAGGCAGATCTCTGTGAGTTTGAGGCCAGCCTGGTCATCTACAGTTCCAGGACAGGTGCCAAAGCTAAGAGAATCCTTGTCTCAGAAAATTTTTTTCTCTGCGTCTCATGTGTCGTGTGTCTTTCTCTAAGCAGGCCCAGGAATCCTAAGCGCCTGTAGGTGATCTAGGAAATCTCCTGTAGCAGGGGCCCTGGCCTCCACTCCTGGCCCCTGAGGGCACCTGGTAAAAGTGAGAAGGCAGATTTCAGAGACTAGTAAAGGTCAAGGTCACCAGCCCTTCCCAACAGCTAGAACCTTTAAAGGGTGAGGCTACAACTTAATTGGCCTGCTTAGATATGGATATTTTTGTTGTGGTTCTTGTTTTACAGGGCAGGAACAGACATCCAAGTGGGAATTTTCCACAGCTGTTTTAATTTTCTCAGACTCGGTATTTAGTATGAGAAGTGGTGTGTGGGGTTGTACAAACACAACTACTGAAAAAGAACCCTAAGAAAGCAGGCCTCCCTCCCTCCCTCCCTCCTTGCTTCCCTCCCTCCCTCCCTCCCTCCCTCCCTCCCTCCCTCCCTCAGTTCCTCCCTCTCACCAAGCCATAATTGTGGCAGCCCCTTGGCCGACATAGTCCTTTCACTGATCAGTCAGACACACTCTTTTTTGATTTTAGAATTTTGGGTGAAGTCAATTAATTGAGCTCTTAGATGATGATGATGATTATTATTATTATTAGTTTATTTGTGTTTTTTTTTTTACATAGAGGTTCCCTGTGTCCCTGGAACTCACTTTGTAGACAAGGCTGGCCTCAGACTCACAGAGATCTAGCTGCCCCTGCCTCTACCTCTGCTTCCTAGTGCCGGAATTAAAGGCCTGTACTAAACACACTTTCCCCCCCTAAGTCAGGGTTTCTCTGTGTCTGTCGCTTTGCCTGTCCTAAAACTCACACTGCAGAACGAGGTGGCCTCAAACTCACAGCGATTTGCCTGTTTCTGCCTCTCCTGATTTCTGAGGGCTGAGAACTGAGAATAAAGAAATGTGCTGCCCAAAATATACTGCCGCTGCTGCAATTAAAAAAATAAATTAAAATAAAATAACCTGAGATAAACAAAGAAAAAAAGGAAAACACCTGTTTTTTCCTTCCTTCCTTCCTTCCTTCCTTCCTTCCTTCCTTCCTTTCTTTTTCCTTACTTGTTTTTTTTTTCTGTTTTCTTCTTTTATTATTATTATTGTTATTTCTGGTGAAGGGTTTCTCTGTATAATACCTTTAACTCACTATATAAACCAGGCTGTCATCTTGGTAACATTATGGTTTTGTATTTTCTTATTTCTTGTCTGTAAATCAACAAATCAACATTTCTTCTCTCTCTCTCTCTCACACTCATTTAATTTATGTTTTATTTTATTTTTGGTTTGTGTTCTTGTTTTGATTTTCAAGGAAGGGTTTCTCTGTTGCTTTGGAGCCTGTCTTTGGAACTAGCTCTTGTCAACCAGGCTGGCTGGCCTCAAACTCCCAGAGATCCACCTGCCTCTCTGCCAGATATGGAACCAGTCATCTTGGTTAGTTCAAAAGCCACCCCATAAACACACACACACACACACAACACACACACACACACACACACACACACACACACACACACAGAGGCACATCCAGAGAAACATATTTTTTTTTTTTTTTTTGGTTTTTCGAGACAGGGTTTCTCTGTGGCTTTGGAGCCTGTCCTGGAACTAGCTCTGTAGACCAGGCTGGTCTCGAACTCACAGAGATCCGCCTGCCTCTGCTTCCCGAGTGCTGGGATTAAAGGCTTGCGCCACCACTGCCCTGCGATGCCCCTACTATAAAAATGGGTTTCAGAAACTGGCCTTTTGCCACAGTGTCAGAAGCCCAAACTCTGCCTGTGGTCTCAGCTAGCTGATAAGCTTCTGTGACTCGCGGTGTGTTTGTATTTTTAAGTTTGTTTTTGGTTTATTAGACTTGGTGGTGTTCTCATCTTTGCATGACCCCCCCCCTCGACCCAACATTTAAGCGTCTTTCAACCATTTTAGATCCCTCTGTTGAGAGTTCTCTGTTTAGGTCTGTACTCCATTTTTTAAAATTGGATTATTTGTTCTTTGGATGACCAATTTCTCGACTTCTTTGTGTATTTTGGAGATTAGTGAAGATCTTTTCCCATTCTGTAAGGCCGTCGTTTTGTCTTGTTGGCCATGTTCTTTGCTTTACAGAAGCTTTTCAGTTTCAGGAGGTCTCACTTATTAATTGTTTCTCTCAGTGTCTGTTTTTTTTTCTTTTTTCTTTCTTTTTTTTTCTTTTTTTTCTTCTTCTTCTTTTCTTTTTTTTTCTTTTTTTTCTCTCTTTAGTTTTTTTCTTTGTTCTTTTTTTTGTTTTGTTTTTCTTTTTTTTTTCTTTTTTCTTTTTTTTCTTTTTCTCTCAGTGTCTGTGCTACTGGGGTTCTATTTAGCAAGCGTTCTCCTGTGCCAATGTGTTCAAGTGCATTTGATATTTTTATTTTTATATTCTTTTATTGTGGATGAAGTCAATTATTTGAACTCTCAAATATTTTTATTGTTATTATCTCTCTATTTGTTTTCTTATTTGTGGTTGTTCACCAACTTGACTATCTAGAGGAAGTAAAAGTCGTAACAAGGTTTCCGTAGGTGAACCTGCGGAAGGATCATTAACGTGAGAGAGCAGCGGCGGCGGCTCTGCCCGCCCGCTCGCCTGCCTCGCCCGAGTTCTCGCCGGGAGGCGCGCTCCCCGGGTCGCACGTGTGTTGTGCGCACGGAAGTGTGCGTGCGCACGGGCGCGCGTGGCGGTCGTGAGAGAGAGGTCGAGAGAGGGGGAAGGGGGACGGGCGCCGGCTCGCCCGCCCTCCTCGCCCCGTCCGAGGACCCGTGTCTGGCTCTGCCGCTGGCGGCTCACGGCGGACGGCGGCTCTCTTCCCGCTCTCGCTCTCCTCCGTCCACTCCCGCTGCTTGCCTCACCGCACCACAGCGGCCCGCGGGTGTGTCCCCTCTTTCCCGGGCGCGCGCCTTTCCCTCTCCATCCCTCTTCCCGGGGGAGGATGGGCGAGGGTCTGGCGGCGCTCCGGGCCCCCTCTCGCCGCCGACCTCCGCTCGCGCGCCGTGGCGCCGCGGCGCGCCTGTCGGGGAGGCGGCGGAGGTTGGGCGCACTTTTTTTTCCCCCCTCTCCACCTCCTTCTCCAAAGGACCGGGGTAGACCAGTAGTCCCTCCCACCGGGCGGGAGGCCATTTTTTTCCCCCGGGGATGCGGCGGGTCGACCAGATGTCCCGCTGGACTCTTTTTTTTTTTTTTTTTTTTTTAATGTATAATATATATTATATCTTCCTAGACCTGACGGGTCGACCAGTTGTCTCTGTGCACTTCCTTTTTTTTGACGGACTGGAAGTGGGTCGACCAGTTGTCCGATTAAATATTTGGCCTTAAAATGCTAAGTACCGGGGTCGACCAGTTGGCCTTGTGAACTTGGGTCGACCAGTTATCTTTTTCCATGTCTTGATTGACTGATGTCATTCTTCAATGTGTTGGTGGTTAGTTTATCTCTTTTGTTCTCTATGCCAACACGCCCCACTCACCAAACACTTTTTTTTTAATTTATTTATTTACTTATTTTTATTTTACTTTATTATTATTTATTTATTTATTTATACATACATACATACATCCTGTCTATCTGTCCAGATGGGGCAGGGGTAGAAGGGGCTAGCTATGAGAGGAAGGTGCTCGGTGGGCATCCAGTTGTAAATAAGGCTGGGAATAAATAGCTGAATATTAATTCATTTGAGTAATATTAAAACTGTTCAAGTAGAAAACAATTGCTTTCTTTTTCTGTTTGCCCAGAGATCTGACTGACTGCAACTTGGAAAGAAGACGGCCCTGCTGGACAGAGACCTCCCTCCTGCTTTGGGTGGGTCGACCAGTTTACATGTTTATTTCCACGTTTTGTCTTTTATGGATTGAATGGATGTGTCTCTGTCTTTTTTTTTTTTTTTTTTTTGGTTTTTCGAGACAGGGTTTCTCTGTGGCTTTGGAGCCTGTCCTGGAACTAGCACTGTAGACCAGGCTGGTCTCGAACTCACAGAGATCCGCCTACCTCTGCCTCCCGAGTACTGGGATTAAAGGCGTGCGCCACCATCGCCCGGCTCTCATTTTTTTTTCACGATTGCTTGCTTGCTTGCTTGCTTACTTACTTACTTACTTACTATCTGTTCAGCCCATCTCATTTACTTACTTCTTTAAAAAAAATGACCCACCTAGTTATTTACTTACTTACTTACTTACTTACTTGTTCATTCATTCCTTCACTTCCTTATCTTCTTTCATATATCTGTTTATTTATCTGCTGATTTAGCGTGACTCATTTACTTATTGAATGTTTCAATTATTATTTAGTTTTATTCATTTATTCATTCTTTATGTCTATTTTTATGTATGTATTTACTTACTTTCTTAATTTTTTTTTTACTTTTTAAAATTTACTTAAATTTTTTCTTTCTTTGGGAATGTAGATTCTTTCTTCCTTTTTTCATTTCTTTCCTTCTTTCTGTCTCCTGACTGTCACTGGCTAAGAAAATGGTGGCCTCCATGTCACTGGTCAGCATAGCAGCTCCTAAAATGGAATTTGATGAAGGGATACATAGATAGATAGATAGATAGATAGATAGATAGATAGATAGATAGATAGATAGACAGATAGATAGATAGATGGGATGCGCACACGCTCACACACACACACACACACACACACACACACACACACATATGCACGCACGTGCATGACATGTACAGATGGGGGGCGATTCCAATGTTTTCAGAGGAAGGTGCTCGCTGGTAATAATAAATGTGCTGGTAAATAAGGCTGGAAATAGCTGAATATTAAATCATTAAAACTCTTCAAATAAATAAAAAGCAATTCCATTTCTCTCTCTCTCTCTTTCTCACCATATACCAGCACATCTGAACTGACTGCAACATACAAAAGAAGAAGAAACACGGAAAGAAGACATCCCTGCTGGACAGGATCTGAGATGAGAATAAATTCATCGAATGGCTGCCAACAGCATTTCATTGAGAAGAGATTCCACATTTTATGCTGTACAGTTACTTAGTTAGATAGATAGATAAAGAGAGGCCTGTGAACTGGGGTGGGCTGTGGCTTCTCAGGTCACCTCAGGTCAGGGAGGGGCTGAGGAGTGTCCCATTGGCCTTGACAATAGGCAGGAGTCAGAGGTTAATGTCAGGGCAGGGCCTGAGAGTTCCTCAAAGGGAATGAATGGAGACCCTTGCTTACCTAAGAAATGCCTGACCTTGGAAAAGGACTTGTGGAAAGCGGGCCCTTGAAACTGTGGTTTCACGTCTTACTAGAAAGCTCCCTCTTGGAAGGGAAAGTCATCGTGATATCTTACTCTTTTCCCAAGGATACCCTACCTACCCTTCTGATCATTCTTACTGAATTAAGTCTTCCACTGCAAATAAATAAATAAATAAATAATAAATGAAGTGGGTGAGTGAGTGAGTGAGTGAGTGAGTAAGTAAGTAAGTAAGTAAACAAGCAAATACGTGGATGGACAAATAAATACAAAGTTTGCTGTTGTTGACTGACTTTTGATTTCATAATGAATCTCTCTCTCTCTCTCTCTCTCACACACACACACACACACACACACACACACACACTAAATATACAATAAAAGGAAGCATAACACCTTTACTCAGGGGGCAGAGTGAACTCTGAAAGTTTTCCAGGCGGGGGGGGGGGAGAGACAGAATATAAGAACAAAATGAGAAACAAGGAAAAATAGTGTTGGCTGGCTGGCCGGCTTTCAGTTCCCTGACAGAAATGAGCACATTGTGGAGGAAACACAAAGTTGTTACACTATGTGGGTGTGATGAAGAGAGATTGTGAGTGAGTGTCCTGTCAGAACAAAGTTAGTCCCATAGTTGATGAAATTCATTATCCCAAAACTTCAGCAGAATATATCCCAAGTTTGCAAATGTGTGATCAGCTTGTGACAGGTTGGGCTGGAGATGCTGAGAACTGGGGAGCCCTCAATGCAAGAGCAGACACTCATTCCCATGAAGAGGGAGAGAGGGAGGGAGGGAGGGAGGGAGGGATCATTCATTCCTATACTCAAGTTTAAAGAAAGATGAGTGGCTATCTATGGAGAGACCACTCACAGATATGAAAAATCATTTCCTAAAAATCAAATTTCTCAGTCAGTATGCAACTGCTATGGTGCTTCTCCTAGATAGAGCAAAACACACAAACAAACTGATTCCTTGATCTAGAGCCACAGTGCACATGCTGTGGAAAAGGGGACATGGCCAACTTGAATCACAATATTCATCAGAGCATGAAAAGAGCGTAAAAAGGACACAGAGGAGAGATAATTGTGGTCCTTCCTTCCTCCCTCCCTCCCTCCCTCCCTCCCTCCTTCCCTCAGGAAGTGACTGACAGATGAGACTTTGTCCAAGCAGGTTCTGTCTGAAATACCAGACTTGAGTTTCCCCCTCTGTGGGTATTAGCTAATCAGTCCTCCCTTCTTTCTGTAGGAAGGTGGTGCATGTCTCTCAGAACTTACCTGGTTTCCTCTGCACCAGGTGAACCAGGGAAAAGCTTTCTAAGCCTTATTCAGACCCATAGAGGCTGCGCTGTGTGTGACTTCAGAGACCTCAGGGAGTATAGGGGTGGGTGGGTGCTTGATGCTTCAGACTCATGTCATTGAAGGACATAACATAGTCTGGATTCACAGAGATTCACAACACAGAGCCATTGTCACTTACTAACAGCTCAGGACACCCAGAGCTAACAAGAAATTGCAGTCTCAGCCGGGCTTTAATCACAGCACACACACAGATCTCTGTGAATTCAAAGATGGCCTGATTTACAGAGTGAGTTTTAGGACAGCCCAAGATACACAAAGAAACCCTTTCTTGAAAAACAAAGCAAAACAGCAAAAGAAAGAAAGACAAGGAAAAAGAAAAAAATGGCAGTCTCTTTCCACTCTCTCCTCCATTGGCTCTTAAAGAGCTCTCAAGCTGAACTGGAGACCATGGTGTCACTCAAAACTGGGAAGCCAGAAACCTTAGGGGGGTCACAGGAGTCGGACTGACTGCAGCACTTGATGCCTCAACCCTGCTAATGGCTGTGATATAAGGCATGGTAAAATACGGGCTTTGGCAGAGCACTACTCCCCTTTCTCTATTATTATTGCTACACAACGAAAAGGACGGGGGGGGGGGTGATGATGTGCAGTCAGTGCTGGTATTGAAATCTCACTGACTCCTTCCGCACTCCTTGACAATTCCCGACTTTGTCAAATCAACTATCGTGAATCTTTGATGTGGGTTGGCCCTTTAGGAACTCAGAGAAACAAGACAGACAGACCTGTTTCATCCCAGAAACCTCCCAGTTCCTGAGCCCTAGCCCTGGAAGTCTCAAAGCCATCACATCCAGAAATCTCTCTAGTCCCTGCTAGTGGTGAACTCACTTCGTCTTCCCCAGGACCACTAATTATTTCTCCATGTTTTCCTGTGAGATCTGAGGCCAGCTTTCTTCTTCCTCCCTCTGGCCTCTCCACGAACGATCTCCATTCTCTAGACAACATGTCTAGAACCGAGTCTTATAGGCACCGAGAGAGTGTGTCTTGAGGGCAGTTGGCGTTTCTAGGACACGAGTGACATCACAAAATTCCGAGAGCTCTCTGGGATACCGTGGAATTTCCAGAGAAGGGACTGCTGATGTCGTGAGGCACGGCCTTTACCTCCTTGCTGATATTTCTCCCCGAACTGACCAACCGACCGACCGACCGACCGACCAACCGGAACCTGAGGTTTCCTTTCCAGGAGTCTCTCCTCCGACACAGAGGGAGCCATTCAGGATTTCCTCCTTCCAAAACCAGAAATTTCTCTCTGCTTCATTAATATCTTCTCACTACTTCCTGAACCCATGGGGAGTTAGTTAGTTGAACACTCACTTTTTTCATGAATGACCCTTCCTCCCTCTCCTGAACATCTCATATTACTGATTCATACTCAGTAAAACAGTAATATGAGAAATTAGGCCAGGAGGACATGGAAGATGAGGGTTGAGTCTTCTGAAGTGAACAAGCACTTAGGGAAGGCTAAACTTAAGGGAATTTGACTCTGAGTGGCAAGACATGAATAGCTGCTGCCAAGGCACAGATACAGGCACCAACTGGGCCCTCGGCATCCTCCTGCATCATCAGAGCTGTGTGGGAAACTCAGCCCAAAGGAGGGGCCGTGTTCAAAGGGAGAGGGCATTTTCGAGGACAGCACTGTTTTCTTTTTCTTCTTTCTTTCTTTCTTTCTTTCTTTCTTTCTTTTTTTTTTTTTTCGAGACAGGGTTGTTCTGTAGTTTTTTTTTTTTTTGGAGCCTGTCCTGGAACTAGCTCTTGTAGACCAGGCTGGTCTTGAACTCACATGCTTTCTTTTTTTTTCTATTGGATATTTTTGACTTCTTTATCAAAGATCAGGTGTTCGAAGATGTGTGGATCGATATCCGGGTCTTCTATTCGGTTCCATTGGTCCTCCTGTCTGTTCTTATGCCAGGACCAGGCTGTTTTCAGAACTGTAGCTTACAGAGTGTTCTTGCAGGTGGGGCACAGAAGAGGTTAATTACGGTACCTTAGTTCTTCTGCTTTTCTAGCAGACCGGAGCCCAGCTGACAGGAATCCAGTAGAGATGGTGTCAAGGTTCACACTGACACTAACAGCTGTAACTTGAGCAGGATTTGTGATCCACATGAAATTTGCAATGAATTGCAGCAAATCTGTGACACTCTAACTTGCTCAGGCTCAGTATCTGAACATACAGATGTTTGCAATGATCACTGGCTTCAGGATTTTTTTTTTGTTGTTGTTGTTGTTGTTTTGTTTTTCCACGAGACAGGGTTTCCCTGTAGCTGAAGTTTAACGGCCTGGTGTTTTTGTGACTTACTGCTTCAAAGAACTTCTCCATTTCTTTATCCCTAAGGGAAAAGAAATATAATCACTAAATACATTTAAGTGTCTTTCAACCATTTTAGATCCCTCTGTTGAGAGTTCTCTGTTTAGGTCTGTACTCCATTTTTTAAAATTGGATTATTTGTTCTTTGGATGACCAATTTCTCGACTTCTTTGTGTATTTTGGAGATTAGTGAAGATCTTTTCCCATTCTGTAAGGCCGTCGTTTTGTCTTGTTGGCCATGTTCTTTGCTTTACAGAAGCTTTTCAGTTTCAGGAGGTCTCACTTATTAATTGTTTCTCTCAGTGTCTGTTTTTTTTTCTTTTTTTTTCTTTTTTCTTTCTTTTTTTTCTTTTTTTTCTTTTTTTCCTTTTTTTCTTTTTTTTCTTCTTCTTCTTTTCTTTTTTTTCTTTTTTTTCTCTCTTTAGTTTTTTTCTTTGTTCTTTTTTTTTGTTTTGTTTTTCTTTTTTTTTTCTTTTTTCTTTTTTTTCTTTTTCTCTCAGTGTCTGTGCTACTGGGGTTCTATTTAGCAAGCGTTCTCCTGTGCCAATGTGTTCAAGTGCATTTGATATTTTTATTTTTATATTCTTTTATTGTGGATGAAGTCAATTATTTGAACTCTCAAATATTTTTATTGTTATTATCTCTCTATTTGTTTGCTTATTTGTGGTTGTTCAACATAAGGTTTCGTTGTGTACCCTTGTATGCCCTGGGACTCACTTTGTAGACAAGACTGGCCTCAGACTCACAGAGAGTCATCTGCCTCTGCCTCCTAGTGCTGAGATTAAAGGCATGCACTAAACACCTTTTCTATATATTTATTTTCCTAATTATTTATTTATTTTCATTTTATTGTCATTGGTGTTTTGCCTGCATGTATGTCTATCTGAGGGTGTCCGATCTTGGAGTTACCGACAGCTGTTGACTGCCATGTGGGTGGTAAGGAATTGAACCTGGGTCCTCTGGAAGAGCAGTCAGAACTCTTAACCACAGAGCCATCTCTCTCCAGCCCTCACCTTTTTTTTTTTTTTTTTTGAAAACGGGGTTTCTCTGTGTCACTTTGCCTGGCCTTGAATCTCAATCTGCAGAACAAGGGAGCCTTAAACTCACAGTGATCTGCCTGCCTTGGTCTCCCTGATCTTGGAGGTGTTTTTATCATCTCTCTCTCTCTCTCTCTCTCTCTCTCTCTCTCTCTCTCTCTCTCTCTCTCTCTGTGTGTGTGTGTCTGGCTATCTAGCTATCTATCCATTCATTTATTAGTTTATGTATTTATTTATTTTTTGGTTGTTCTTGTTGTTTTCTGAGACAGGATTTCTCTCTAGCTTTGGAGTCTGTCCTGGATCCAGACCTGGTCACAGCTGTACCGGAAAATACAATAAAACAAACAAACAAAAACAAAAACAAAGCAAAGCAAAAGCCAGGCAGGACTGTCTGGTTGACCTTCCCTTTTCCCCTCCCCCATGGGCTCCTCAGAGGCGGTGCGGCCTCCTGCAGGGAATCCACAGAGCCTCTGCCCAAGGCTCTCCAGGGAACCCACTCTCTCCCTTTCCCCCAGCCCCAGGGCTGCCGGCCACATCTATCTCTCAGGCGTACATCTATCTCTCAGGCGTAGGTGGCGGGCACTCTGGCTATCCAGGACGTGACAGACACAGATACACAGAAGCAGGGAGGAACGGTGCCCACTCTCTCACTAGATGCAGGCATGCAGGAGGAACAATGAAAGAATGAGAACTGGAGAGATGGAATTTCTGGAATGTCCAGAAACCACATGGTGGGGATCTAGTGACCTCTTTTGGTGACAGGGAGTACAGCACAGATTGGGTTCTTGTGCTCCTGAGATGTAACCCCCACAAGGCAGCAGCTCATAAGTGATTGTAAATCCAGTTTCACACAACTGCACATAAAATAAAGTTAAATAAATCATAAAAAAATTCTTTAAAAATTTGAAATTAAAATAAGTTCTACACAACCGGAAAGACTGTCTCAAATAAAAGTAAAATAAAGTGTTCTAAAATAGGACAACTTCCCTGCCCCCCCACACCCACAGGGACACACTTGGTGCAGACCAAGAGATACAAACAAAATTTGAAATTAAACTAAATGTACAAGAAACTGAGCCTGGTTATTGTGGTGCACATCTTTTATTCTATCATCAAAGAGACAGAGGCAGGTGGACCTCTGTGAATTCCCAGGCTTTATATAGAGGCCCTCAACCTAAATAAAAAAAAAACATATATAAAAGTTTGACCAAACACCACCCCCCCCCAAAAAAAAAAGGAAGGAAGGAAGGAAAGAAGAAGGAGACATTATAAACTGTCTCCTTGGTCCTAGAAACTGGATCATGGGCATTTAGGACCTATGAGACAGTGCACGAGTCTTGTGATCTCACTTGGTAGATGAGTCTGGATTTTAACTCACAGATGTCCTTCTGCCTGTGTCTCCCACATGCTGGGATAAAGGGTTCCCTAATTCTTGAATGGCATACTGAAAGTAGTTATTTCTACTTGGTTTGCGTTTGATTTTTTTTTAAACAATCCATGGCTACTTATTTATTTATTTTTGGTTTTTCATGACAGGGTTTCTCTGTAGCTTTGGAACTAACCCTTGTAGACCAGGCTGGCCTCAAATTCACAAAGATCCACCTGCCTTTGCCTCCCAAGTGCTGGGATTAAAGGAATGTGCCACCACTACCCGCCTTTGTTTCTTTTATTTATTTTTGTTAAGCTCTACGTTTTTCTTTCCTCTCTTTCCATGCCTCCCCTTCAACCCTCTCCCAAGGTTCTGGCTATGACAAACAATGCTGCTATGAGCATAGTTGAGCCCATGTCCTCGTGGCACAATTGAGCATCCTTTACATATATACCTAAACGTGGTATTGCTGGGTCTTGAGGAAGGTTGTTTCCTAATTTTCTGAGAAATCGCCACACTGACATCCAAAGGGGGCGGTACCAGCTTGCATTCCCACCAGCGATGCAGGAGTGTTCCCTTTTCCCCACATCCTCTCCAGCATAAGTTGTCATCAGTGTTTTAGATCTTGGCCATTCTTACAGGTATAAAGTGGAATCTCAGAGCTGTTTTGATTTACATATCTCTGATGACTAAGGGTGTTGAACATCTCCTTAAGTGTCTTTCAGCCATTTTAGATTTCTCGGTTGAGAGTTCTCTGTTTAGGTCTGTACCTCCATGTTGTGAACTGGATTATTTGTTCTTGAAATGACCAATGTCTTGAGTTCTTTGTATATTTTGGAGATCAGACCTCTGTCTGATGTGGGGTTAGTGAAGATCTTTGCCCATTCTGTAAGGCCGTCGTTTTGTCTTGTTGGCCATGTCCTTTGCTTTACAGAAGAAGCCTTTCAGTTTCACGAGGTCCCATTGATTAATTTTGTTTCTCTCAGAGTCTGTGCTACTGGAGTTAGATTTAGGAAGTGGTCTCCTGTGCCGATGCGTTCAAATGCTTTTTTTAAAAAAATAAATATTTATTTATTATGTATACAATATTCTTTCTGTGTGTATGTCTGAAGGCCAGAAGAGAGCACCAGACCCTATTACAGATGGTTGTGAGCCACCATGTGGTTGCTGGGAATTGAACTCAGGACCTTTGGAAGAGCAGGCAATGCTCTTAACCGCTGAGCCATCTCTCCAGCCCCCGTTCAAATGCTTTTGATATTTTTATTTTTATATTTTTTTTTATTGTGGATGAGGTCAATTATTTGAACTCTCAAATATTTTTATTGTTATTATCTGTTTGTTTATTTGTGGGTTTGCAACACGGGGTTTCCTTGTGTATCCTTGTATGCCCTGGGACTCACTTTGTAAACAAGACTGGCCTCAGACTCACAGAGATCCGCCTGCCTCTGCCTTCTAGTGATGGCATTAAAGGCGTACACTAAACACATTTTTTTTGAAAACAGGGTTTTTCTGTGTCACTTTGCCTGTCCTGAATCTCAATCTGCAGAACAAAGTAGCCTTAAACTCACAGTGATCTGCCTGCTTTGGTCTCCCTGATCTTGGAGGTGTTTTATCATCTATCTATCTATCTATCTATCTATCTATCTATCTATCTATCTATCTATCTATCTATCCATTCATTTCATTTATTAGTTTATTTATTTATTTTTTTGTTTTCTGAGACAGGGTTTCTCTCTAGCTTTCCTTCTTGCTTGCTTGCTTGATTTTTTTGCTTTCTTGCTCTCTTGCTTTTTTCCCCCTTCTTTTATTAGTTAGTTCTTGAGGCATGGTTTCTCTGTGTAACAGCCCTAGCTGTTCTCTCTCTCTCTCTCTCTCTCTCTCTCTCTCTCTCTCTCTCTCTCTCTCTCTCAAATATGTTTGGTTTTGTGTTTTGCTTTATGAGACAGGGTTTCTCTGCTGCTTTGGAGACTGTTGTTAAAACTAGCTCCTTTCTTGTAGACCAGGCTGTCCTAAAACTCCCAATGATCCTGTTTCTGCTAAATATGGAGCCAGTGCTCTTGAATGCCTTTGTCTGGTGAGGTCAAAAGCCACTCCCCCACACACAACCCCCCCCAACACACACACAAACCAAACACAGGCACAGGCACACCCAGAGACACATAAATAAACTTTTAAATTAAGAAGAGCCTGGAGAGCTATTTTCGCGGCTCTTCCAGAGAAATTGGGTTCAATTCCCAGCACCTGCATGGCAGCTCATAGTGATTGTAAATTCAGTTTCTGGGTGATCTGACATCTTCAGACCATTGCACATAAAATAAAGTTAAGAAAATCATAAAAAAAATCCTTAAGAAATTGAAATTTAACTAAGTCCCACACAATTGGAAACACTCTCAAATTAAAGTAAAATAAATGGAAAAGAATACAGTGCTAAGTGCAGTTATGAAAATGTTTTGAAATGTGATACCTTCCCTGTCTCCCCCACATACACAAGCCACACTGAGAGATTTAAATAAAATCTGGGTAATCATTTATGTATCTGGCCTATGTCAGAGGGGCAGGGGAAGCTGAAGCCTTGTCCTTTGGGCTCCAGGTTCTCAGTACTGCGTCAAAAACTCGAGTGTATAGTGAGCCCATGTCTGTCCTGCCGGCAGCACTCAGGAACTGGGAATACAAGGATCAGGAGATCATCTTCAACAACCCAGCAAGTGCAAACCATCCTGGTGGGAAAGAGACCCTCTAAAAGAAATCAATAAAATGACATTTTTATTTTTTTCTGTCGGAAGTGAAAATGTTCCAAATAATTCACTGCATCAGTATTCCTGGAAATGATATCAAAATCAGAATTTTTCTTTTTTTTTTAACATTTTATTTTATTCTTATTATTTTCATTTTTATTTTTTTGGTTTTTTGAGACAGGGTTTCTCTGTGGTTTTGGAGCCTGTCCTGGAACTAGCTCTTGTAGACCAGGCTGGTCTCGAAATCACAGAGATCCGCCTGCCTCTGCCTCCCAAGTGCTGGGATTAAAGGCGTGCGCCGCCACTGCCTGGCGTAAATCAGAATTTTTCATATTATTCCATGGCTGTTGTAATTTTCTCTGTGGCAGACAGAGGCAGGCAGATCTCTGTGAGTTTGAGGCCAGCCTGGTCATCTACAGTTCCAGGACAGGTGCCAAAGCTAAGAGAATCCTTGTCTCAGAAAATTTTTTTCTCTGCGTCTCACGTGTCGTGTGTCTTTCTCTAAGCAGGCCCAGGAATCCTAAGCGCCTGTAGGTGATCTAGGAAATCTCCTGTAGCAGGGGCCTTGGCCTCCACTCCTGGCCCCTGAGGGCACCTGGTAAAGTGAGAAAGCAGATTTCAGAGACTAGTAAAGTTCAAGGTCACCAGCCCTTCCCAACAGCTAGAACCTTTAAAGGGTGAGGCTACAACTTAATTGGCCTGCTTAGATATGGATATTTTTGTTGTGGTTCTTGTTTTACAGGGCAGGAACAGACATCCAACTGGGAATTTTCCACATCTGTTTTAATTTTCTCAGACTCGGTATTTAGTATGAGAAGTGGTGTGTGGGGTTGTACAAACACAACTACTGAAAAAGAACCCTAAGAAAGCAGGCCTCCCTCGCTCCCTCCCTCCTTCCATCCCTCCCTCCCTCCCTCCCTCCCTCCCTCCCTCCCTCCCTCAGTTCCTCCCTCTCACCAAGCCATAATTGTGGCAGCCCCTTGGCCCACATAGTCCTTTCACTGATCAGTCAGACACACTCTTTTTTTATTTTTGAATTTTGGGTGAAGTCAATTAATTGAGCTCTTAGATGATGATGATGATGATTATTATTATTAGTTTATTTGTGTTTTTTTTTTTACATAGAGGTTCCCTGTGTCCCTGGAACTCACTTTGTAGACAAGGCTGGCCTCAGACTCACAGAGATCTAGCTGCCCCTGCCTCTACCTCTGCTTCCTAGTGCCGGAATTAAAGGCCTGTACTAAACACACTTTCCCCCCCTAAGTCAGGGTTTCTCTGTGTCTGTCGCTTTGCCTGTCCTAAAACTCACACTGCAGAACGAGGTGGCCTCAAACTCACAGCGATTTGCCTGTTTCTGCCTCTCCTGATTTCTGAGGGCTGAGAACTGAGAATAAAGAAATGTGCTGCCCAAAATATACTGCCGCTGCTGCAATTAAAAAAATAAATTAAAATAAAATAACCTGAGATAAACAAAGAAAAAAAGGAAAACACCTGTTTTTTCCTTCCTTCCTTCCTTCCTTCCTTCCATCCTTCCTTCCTTCCTTCCTTCCTTTCTTTTTCCTTACTTGTTTTTTTTCTGTTTTCTTCTTCTTTTATTATTATTATTATTATTATTATTATTATTATTATTATTATTTTTGGTGAAGGGTTTCTCTGTATAATACCTTTAACTCACTATATAAACCAGGCTGTCATCTTGGTAACATTATGGTTTTGTATTTTCTTATTTCTTGTCTGTAAATCAACAAATCAACATTTCTTCTCTCTCTCTCTCTCTCACACTCATTTAATTTATGTTTTATTTTATTTTTGGTTTGTGTTCTTGTTTTGATTTTCAAGGAAGGGTTTCTCTGTTGCTTTGGAGCCTGTCTTTGGAACTAGCTCTTGTCAACCAGGCTGGCTGGCCTCAAACTCCCAGAGATCCACCTGCCTCTCTGCCAGATATGGAACCAGTCATCTTGGTTAGTTCAAAAGCCACCCCATAAACACACACACACACACACAACACACACACACACACACACACACACACACACACACACACACACACAGAGGCACATCCAGAGAAACATATTTTTTTTTTTTTTTTTTGGTTTTTCGAGACAGGGTTTCTCTGTGGCTTTGGAGCCTGTCCTGGAACTAGCTCTGTAGACCAGGCTGGTCTCGAACTCACAGAGATCCGCCTGCCTCTGCTTCCCGAGTGCTGGGATTAAAGGCTTGCGCCACCACTGCCCTGCGATGCCCCTACTATAAAAATGGGTTTCAGAAACCGGCCTTTTGCCACAGTGTCAGAAGCCCAAACTCTGCCTGTGGTCTCAGCTAGCTGATAAGCTTCTGTGACTCGCGGTGTGTTTGTATTTTTAAGTTTGTTTTTGGTTTATTAGACTTGGTGGTGTTCTCATCTTTGCATGACCCCCCCCCCCTCGACCCAACATTTAAGTGTCTTTCAACCATTTTAGATCCCTCTGTTGAGAGTTCTCTGTTTAGGTCTGTACTCCATTTTTTAAAATTGGATTATTTGTTCTTTGGATGACCAATTTCTCGACTTCTTTGTGTATTTTGGAGATTAGTGAAGATCTTTTCCCATTGTGTAAGGCCGTCGTTTTGTCTTGTTGGCCATGTTCTTTGCTTTACAGAAGCTTTTCAGTTTCAGGAGGTCTCACTTATTAATTGTTTCTCTCAGTGTCTGTTTTTTTTTCTTTTTTTTTTCTTTTTTCTTTCTTTTTTTTCTTTTTTTCTTTTTTTCTTTTTTTTCTTCTTCTTCTTTTCTTTTTTTCTTTTTTTTCTCTCTTTAGTTTTTTTCTTTGTTCTTTTTTTTGTTTTGTTTTTCTTTTTTTTTCTTTTTTCTTTTTTTTCTTTTTCTCTCAGTGTCTGTGCTACTGGGGTTCTATTTAGCAAGCGTTCTCCTGTGCCAATGTGTTCAAGTGCATTTGATATTTTTATTTTTATATTCTTTTATTGTGGATGAAGTCAATTATTTGAACTCTCAAATATTTTTATTGTTATTATCTCTCTATTTGTTTGCTTATTTGTGGTTGTTCAACATAAGGTTTCGTTGTGTACTCTTGTATGCCCTGGGACTCACTTTGTAGACAAGACTGGCCTCAGACTCACAGAGAGTCATCTGCCTCTGCCTCCTAGTGCTGAGATTAAAGGCATGCACTAAACACCTTTTCTATATATTTATTTTCCTAATAATTTATTTATTTTCATTTTATTGTCATTGGTGTTTTGCCTGCATGTATGTCTATCTGAGGGTGTCCGATCTTGGAGTTACCGACAGCTGTTGACTGCCATGTGGGTGGTAAGGAATTGAACCTGGGTCCTCTGGAAGAGCAGTCAGAACTCTTAACCACAGAGCCATCTCTCTCCAGCCCTCACCTTTTTTTTTTTTTTGAAAACGGGGTTTCTCTGTGTCACTTTGCCTGGCCTTGAATCTCAATCTGCAGAACAAGGGAGCCTTAAACTCACAGTGATCTGCCTGCCTTGGTCTCCCTGATCTTGGAGGTTTTTTTATCATCTCTCTCTCTCTCTCTCTCTCTCTCTCTCTCTCTCTCTCTGTGTGTGTGTGTGTGTGTGTGTCTGGCTATCTAGCTATCTATCCATTCATTTATTAGTTTATGTATTTATTTATTTTTTGGTTGTTCTTGTTGTTTTCTGAGACAGGATTTCTCTCTAGCTTTGGAGTCTGTCCTGGATCCAGACCTGGTCACAGCTGTACCGGAAAATAAAATAAAACAAACAAACAAAAACAAAAACAAAGCAAAGCAAAAGCCAGGCAGGACTGTCTGGTTGACCTTCCCTTTTCCCCTCCCCCATGGGCTCCTCAGAGGCGGTGCGGCCTCCTGCAGGGAATCCACAGAGCCTCTGCCCAAGGCTCTCCAGGGAACCCACTCTCTCCCTTTCCCCCAGCCCCAGGGCTGCCGGCCACATCTATCTCTCAGGCGTACATCTATCTCTCAGGCGTAGGTGGCGGGCACTCTGGCTATCCAGGACGTGACAGACACAGATACACAGAAGCAGGGAGGAACGGTGCCCACTCTCTCACTAGATGCAGGCATGCAGGAGGAACAATGAAAGAATGAGAACTGGAGAGATGGAATTTCTGGAATGTCCAGAAACCACATGGTGGGGATCTAGTGACCTCTTTTGGTGACAGGGAGTACAGCACAGATTGGGTTCTTGTGCTCCTGAGATGTAACCCCCACAAGGCAGCAGCTCATAAGTGATTGTAAATCCAGTTTCACACAACTGCACATAAAATAAAGTTAAATAAATCATAAAAAAATTCTTTAAAAATTTGAAATTAAAATAAGTTCTACACAACCGGAAAGACTGTCTCAAATAAAAGTAAAATAAAATGTTCTAAAATAGGACAACTTCCCTGCCCCCCCACCCCCACAGGGACACACTTGGTGCAGACCAAGAGATACAAACAAAATTTGAAATTAAACTAAATGTACAAGAAACTGAGCTTGGTTATTGTGGTGCACATCTTTTATTCTATCATCAAAGAGACAGAGGCAGGTGGACCTCTGTGAATTCCCAGGCTTTATAGAGAGGCCCCCAACCCAAATAAAAAAAAAACATATATAAAAGTTTGACCAAACACCACCCCCCCCAAAAAAAAAGGAAGGAAGGAAGGAAAGAAGAAGGAGACATTATAAACTGTCTCCTTGGTCCTAGAAACTGGATCATGGGAATTTAGGACCTATGAGACAGTGCACGAGTCTTGTGATCTCACTTGGTAGATGAGTCTGGATTTTAACTCACAGATGTCCTTCTGCCTGTGTCTCCCACATGCTGGGATAAAGGGTTCCCTAATTCTTGAATGGCATACTGAAAGTAGTTATTTCTACTTGGTTTGCGTTTGATTTTTTTTTAAACAATCCATGCCTACGTATTTATTTATTTTTGGTTTTTCATGACAGGGTTTCTCTGTAGCTTTGGAACTAACCCTTGTAGACCAGGCTGGCCTCAAATTCACAAAGATCCACCTGCCTTTGCCTCCCAAGTGCTGGGATTAAAGGAATGTGCCACCACTACCCGCCTTTGTTTCTTTTATTTATTTTTGTTAAGCTCTACGTTTTTCTTTCCTCTCTTTCCATGCCTCCCCTTCAACCCTCTCCCAAGGTTCTGGCTATGACAAACAATGCTGCTATGAGCATAGTTGAGCCCATGTCCTCGTGGCACAATTGAGCATCCTTTACATATATACCTAAACGTGGTATTGCTGGGTCTTGAGGAAGGTTGTTTCCTAATTTTCTGAGAAATCGCCACACTGACATCCAAAGGGGGCGGTACCAGCTTGCATTCCCACCAGCGATGCAGGAGTGTTCCCTTTTCCCCACATCCTCTCCAGCATAAGTTGTCATCAGTGTTTTAGATCTTGGCCATTCTTACAGGTATAAAGTGGAATCTCAGAGCTGTTTTGATTTACATATCTCTGATGACTAAGGGTGTTGAACATCTCCTTAAGTGTCTTTCAGCCATTTTAGATTTCTCGGTTGAGAGTTCTCTGTTTAGGTCTGTACCTCCATGTTGTGAACTGGATTATTTGTTCTTGAAATGACCAATGTCTTGAGTTCTTTGTATATTTTGGAGATCAGACCTCTGTCTGATGTGGGGTTAGTGAAGATCTTTGCCCATTCTGTAAGGCTGTCGTTTTGTCTTGTTGGCCATGTCCTTTGCTTTACAGAAGAAGCCTTTCAGTTTCACGAGGTCCCATTGATTAATTTTGTTTCTCTCAGAGTCTGTGCTACTGGAGTTAGATTTAGGAAGTGGTCTCCTGTGCCGATGCGTTCAAATGCTTTTTTTTTAAAAAATAAATATTTATTTATTATGTATACAATATTCTTTCTGTGTGTATGTCTGAAGGCCAGAAGAGAGCACCAGACCCTATTACAGATGGTTGTGAGCCACCATGTGGTTGCTGGGAATTGAACTCAGGACCTTTGGAAGAGCAGGCAATGCTCTTAACCGCTGAGCCATCTCTCCAGCCCCCGTTCAAATGCTTTTGATATTTTTATTTTTATATTTTTTTTTTATTGTGGATGAGGTCAATTATTTGAACTCTCAAATATTTTTATTGTTATTATCTGTTTGTTTATTTGTGGGTTTGCAACACGGGGTTTCCTTGTGTATCCTTGTATGCCCTGGGACTCACTTTGTAAACAAGACTGGCCTCAGACTCACAGAGATCCGCCTGCCTCTGCCTTCTAGTGATGGCATTAAAGGCGTACACTAAACACATTTTTTTTTGAAAACAGGGTTTTTCTGTGTCACTTTGCCTGTCCTGAATCTCAATCTGCAGAACAAAGTAGCCTTAAACTCACAGTGATCTGCCTGCTTTGGTCTCCCTGATCTTGGAGGTGTTTTATCATCTATCTATCTATCTATCTATCTATCTATCTATCTATCTATCTATCCATTCATTTCATTTATTAGTTTATTTATTTATTTTTTTTGTTTTCTGAGACAGGGTTTCTCTCTAGCTTTCCTTCTTGCTTGCTTGCTTGAATTTTTGCTTTCTTGCTCTCTTGCTTTTTTCCCCCTTCTTTTATTAGTTAGTTCTTGAGGCATGGTTTCTCTGTGTAACAGCCCTAGCTGTTCTCTCTCTCTCTCTCTCTCTCTCTCTCTCTCTCTCAAATATGTTTGGTTTTGTGTTTTGCTTTATGAGACAGGGTTTCTCTGCTGCTTTGGAGACTGTTGTTAAAACTAGCTCTTTTCTTGTAGACCAGGCTGTCCTAAAACTCCCAATGATCCTGTTTCTGCTAAATATGGAGCCAGTGCTCTTGAATGCCTTTGTCTGGTGAGGTCAAAAGCCACTCCCCCACACACAACCCCCCCCCCAACACACACACAAACCAAACACAGGCACAGGCACACCCAGAGACACATAAATAAACTTTTAAATTAAGAAGAGCCTGGAGAGCTAGTTTCGCGGCTCTTCCAGAGAAATTGGGTTCAATTCCCAGCACCTGCATGGCAGCTCATAGTGATTGTAAATTCAGTTTCTGGGTGATCTGACATCTTCAGACCATTGCACATAAAATAAAGTTAAGAAAATCATAAAAAAATTCCTTAAGAAATTGAAATTTAACTAAGTCCCACACAATTGGAAACACTCTCAAATAAAAGTAAAATAAATGGAAAAGAATACAGTGCTAAGTGCAGTTATGAAAATGTTTTGAAATGTGATACCTTCCCTGTCTCCCCCACATACACAAGCCACACTGAGAGATTTAAATAAAATCTGGGTAATCATTTATGTATCTGGCCTATGTCAGAGGGGCAGGGGAAGCTGAAGCCTTGTCCTTTGGGCTCCAGGTTCTCAGTACTGCGTCAAAAACTCGAGTGTATAGTGAGCCCATGTCTGTCCTGCCGGCAGCACTCAGGAACTGGGAATACAAGGATCAGGAGATCATCTTCAACAACCCAGCAAGTGCAAACCATCCTGGTGGGAAAGAGACCCTCTAAAAGAAATCAATAAAATGACATTTTTATTTTTTTCTGTCGGAAGTGAAAATGTTCCAAATAATTCACTGCATCAGTATTCCTGGAAATGATATCAAAATCAGAATTTTTCTTTTTTTTTTAACATTTTATTTTATTCTTATTATTTTCATTTTTATTTTTTTGGTTTTTCGAGACAGGGTTTCTCTGTGGTTTTGGAGCCTGTCCTGGAACTAGCTCTTGTAGACCAGGCTGGTCTCGAAATCACAGAGATCCGCCTGCCTCTGCCTCCCAAGTGCTGGGATTAAAGGCGTGCGCCACCACTGCCTGGCGTAAATCAGAATTTTTCATATTATTCCATGGCTGTTGTAATTTTCTCTGTGGCAGACAGAGGCAGGCAGATCTCTGTGAGTTTGAGGCCAGCCTGGTCATCTACAGTTCCAGGACAGGTGCCAAAGCTAAGAGAATCCTTGTCTCAGAAAATTTTTTTCTCTGCGTCTCATGTGTCGTGTGTCTTTCTCTAAGCAGGCCCAGGAATCCTAAGCGCCTGTAGGTGATCTAGGAAATCTCCTGTAGCAGGGGCCCTGGCCTCCACTCCTGGCCCCTGAGGGCACCTGGTAAAAGTGAGAAGGCAGATTTCAGAGACTAGTAAAGGTCAAGGTCACCAGCCCTTCCCAACAGCTAGAACCTTTAAAGGGTGAGGCTACAACTTAATTGGCCTGCTTAGATATGGATATTTTTGTTGTGGTTCTTGTTTTACAGGGCAGGAACAGACATCCAAGTGGGAATTTTCCACAGCTGTTTTAATTTTCTCAGACTCGGTATTTAGTATGAGAAGTGGTGTGTGGGGTTGTACAAACACAACTACTGAAAAAGAACCCTAAGAAAGCAGGCCTCCCTCCCTCCCTCCCTCCTTGCTTCCCTCCCTCCCTCCCTCCCTCCCTCCCTCCCTCCCTCCCTCAGTTCCTCCCTCTCACCAAGCCATAATTGTGGCAGCCCCTTGGCCGACATAGTCCTTTCACTGATCAGTCAGACACACTCTTTTTTGATTTTAGAATTTTGGGTGAAGTCAATTAATTGAGCTCTTAGATGATGATGATGATGATTATTATTATTAGTTTATTTGTGTTTTTTTTTTTACATAGAGGTTCCCTGTGTCCCTGGAACTCACTTTGTAGACAAGGCTGGCCTCAGACTCACAGAGATCTAGCTGCCCCTGCCTCTACCTCTGCTTCCTAGTGCCGGAATTAAAGGCCTGTACTAAACACACTTTCCCCCCCTAAGTCAGGGTTTCTCTGTGTCTGTCGCTTTGCCTGTCCTAAAACTCACACTGCAGAACGAGGTGGCCTCAAACTCACAGCGATTTGCCTGTTTCTGCCTCTCCTGATTTCTGAGGGCTGAGAACTGAGAATAAAGAAATGTGCTGCCCAAAATATACTGCCGCTGCTGCAATTAAAAAAATAAATTAAAATAAAATAACCTGAGATAAACAAAGAAAAAAAGGAAAACACCTGTTTTTTCCTTCCTTCCTTCCTTCCTTCCTTCCTTCCTTCCTTCCTTCCTTCCTTTCTTTTTCCTTACTTGTTTTTTTTTTCTGTTTTCTTCTTTTATTATTATTATTGTTATTTCTGGTGAAGGGTTTCTCTGTATAATACCTTTAACTCACTATATAAACCAGGCTGTCATCTTGGTAACATTATGGTTTTGTATTTTCTTATTTCTTGTCTGTAAATCAACAAATCAACATTTCTTCTCTCTCTCTCTCTCACACTCATTTAATTTATGTTTTATTTTATTTTTGGTTTGTGTTCTTGTTTTGATTTTCAAGGAAGGGTTTCTCTGTTGCTTTGGAGCCTGTCTTTGGAACTAGCTCTTGTCAACCAGGCTGGCTGGCCTCAAACTCCCAGAGATCCACCTGCCTCTCTGCCAGATATGGAACCAGTCATCTTGGTTAGTTCAAAAGCCACCCCATAAACACACACACACACACACAACACACACACACACACACACACACACACACACACACACACACACACACACAGAGGCACATCCAGAGAAACATATTTTTTTTTTTTTTTTTGGTTTTTCGAGACAGGGTTTCTCTGTGGCTTTGGAGCCTGTCCTGGAACTAGCTCTGTAGACCAGGCTGGTCTCGAACTCACAGAGATCCGCCTGCCTCTGCTTCCCGAGTGCTGGGATTAAAGGCTTGCGCCACCACTGCCCTGCGATGCCCCTACTATAAAAATGGGTTTCAGAAACTGGCCTTTTGCCACAGTGTCAGAAGCCCAAACTCTGCCTGTGGTCTCAGCTAGCTGATAAGCTTCTGTGACTCGCGGTGTGTTTGTATTTTTAAGTTTGTTTTTGGTTTATTAGACTTGGTGGTGTTCTCATCTTTGCATGACCCCCCCCCTCGACCCAACATTTAAGCGTCTTTCAACCATTTTAGATCCCTCTGTTGAGAGTTCTCTGTTTAGGTCTGTACTCCATTTTTTAAAATTGGATTATTTGTTCTTTGGATGACCAATTTCTCGACTTCTTTGTGTATTTTGGAGATTAGTGAAGATCTTTTCCCATTCTGTAAGGCCGTCGTTTTGTCTTGTTGGCCATGTTCTTTGCTTTACAGAAGCTTTTCAGTTTCAGGAGGTCTCACTTATTAATTGTTTCTCTCAGTGTCTGTTTTTTTTTCTTTTTTCTTTCTTTTTTTTTCTTTTTTTTCTTCTTCTTCTTTTCTTTTTTTTTCTTTTTTTTCTCTCTTTAGTTTTTTTCTTTGTTCTTTTTTTTGTTTTGTTTTTCTTTTTTTTTTCTTTTTTCTTTTTTTTCTTTTTCTCTCAGTGTCTGTGCTACTGGGGTTCTATTTAGCAAGCGTTCTCCTGTGCCAATGTGTTCAAGTGCATTTGATATTTTTATTTTTATATTCTTTTATTGTGGATGAAGTCAATTATTTGAACTCTCAAATATTTTTATTGTTATTATCTCTCTATTTGTTTTCTTATTTGTGGTTGTTCACCAACTTGACTATCTAGAGGAAGTAAAAGTCGTAACAAGGTTTCCGTAGGTGAACCTGCGGAAGGATCATTAACGTGAGAGAGCAGCGGCGGCGGCTCTGCCCGCCCGCTCGCCTGCCTCGCCCGAGTTCTCGCCGGGAGGCGCGCTCCCCGGGTCGCACGTGTGTTGTGCGCACGGAAGTGTGCGTGCGCACGGGCGCGCGTGGCGGTCGTGAGAGAGAGGTCGAGAGAGGGGGAAGGGGGACGGGCGCCGGCTCGCCCGCCCTCCTCGCCCCGTCCGAGGACCCGTGTCTGGCTCTGCCGCTGGCGGCTCACGGCGGACGGCGGCTCTCTTCCCGCTCTCGCTCTCCTCCGTCCACTCCCGCTGCTTGCCTCACCGCACCACAGCGGCCCGCGGGTGTGTCCCCTCTTTCCCGGGCGCGCGCCTTTCCCTCTCCATCCCTCTTCCCGGGGGAGGATGGGCGAGGGTCTGGCGGCGCTCCGGGCCCCCTCTCGCCGCCGACCTCCGCTCGCGCGCCGTGGCGCCGCGGCGCGCCTGTCGGGGAGGCGGCGGAGGTTGGGCGCACTTTTTTTTCCCCCCTCTCCACCTCCTTCTCCAAAGGACCGGGGTAGACCAGTAGTCCCTCCCACCGGGCGGGAGGCCATTTTTTTCCCCCGGGGATGCGGCGGGTCGACCAGATGTCCCGCTGGACTCTTTTTTTTTTTTTTTTTTTTTTTAATGTATAATATATATTATATCTTCCTAGACCTGACGGGTCGACCAGTTGTCTCTGTGCACTTCCTTTTTTTTGACGGACTGGAAGTGGGTCGACCAGTTGTCCGATTAAATATTTGGCCTTAAAATGCTAAGTACCGGGGTCGACCAGTTGGCCTTGTGAACTTGGGTCGACCAGTTATCTTTTTCCATGTCTTGATTGACTGATGTCATTCTTCAATGTGTTGGTGGTTAGTTTATCTCTTTTGTTCTCTATGCCAACACGCCCCACTCACCAAACACTTTTTTTTTAATTTATTTATTTACTTATTTTTATTTTACTTTATTATTATTTATTTATTTATTTATACATACATACATACATCCTGTCTATCTGTCCAGATGGGGCAGGGGTAGAAGGGGCTAGCTATGAGAGGAAGGTGCTCGGTGGGCATCCAGTTGTAAATAAGGCTGGGAATAAATAGCTGAATATTAATTCATTTGAGTAATATTAAAACTGTTCAAGTAGAAAACAATTGCTTTCTTTTTCTGTTTGCCCAGAGATCTGACTGACTGCAACTTGGAAAGAAGACGGCCCTGCTGGACAGAGACCTCCCTCCTGCTTTGGGTGGGTCGACCAGTTTACATGTTTATTTCCACGTTTTGTCTTTTATGGATTGAATGGATGTGTCTCTGTCTTTTTTTTTTTTTTTTTTTTTGGTTTTTCGAGACAGGGTTTCTCTGTGGCTTTGGAGCCTGTCCTGGAACTAGCACTGTAGACCAGGCTGGTCTCGAACTCACAGAGATCCGCCTACCTCTGCCTCCCGAGTACTGGGATTAAAGGCGTGCGCCACCATCGCCCGGCTCTCATTTTTTTTTCACGATTGCTTGCTTGCTTGCTTGCTTACTTACTTACTTACTTACTATCTGTTCAGCCCATCTCATTTACTTACTTCTTTAAAAAAAATGACCCACCTAGTTATTTACTTACTTACTTACTTACTTACTTGTTCATTCATTCCTTCACTTCCTTATCTTCTTTCATATATCTGTTTATTTATCTGCTGATTTAGCGTGACTCATTTACTTATTGAATGTTTCAATTATTATTTAGTTTTATTCATTTATTCATTCTTTATGTCTATTTTTATGTATGTATTTACTTACTTTCTTAATTTTTTTTTTACTTTTTAAAATTTACTTAAATTTTTTCTTTCTTTGGGAATGTAGATTCTTTCTTCCTTTTTTCATTTCTTTCCTTCTTTCTGTCTCCTGACTGTCACTGGCTAAGAAAATGGTGGCCTCCATGTCACTGGTCAGCATAGCAGCTCCTAAAATGGAATTTGATGAAGGGATACATAGATAGATAGATAGATAGATAGATAGATAGATAGATAGATAGATAGATAGACAGATAGATAGATAGATGGGATGCGCACACGCTCACACACACACACACACACACACACACACACACATATGCACGCACGTGCATGACATGTACAGATGGGGGGCGATTCCAATGTTTTCAGAGGAAGGTGCTCGCTGGTAATAATAAATGTGCTGGTAAATAAGGCTGGAAATAGCTGAATATTAAATCATTAAAACTCTTCAAATAAATAAAAAGCAATTCCATTTCTCTCTCTCTCTCTTTCTCACCATATACCAGCACATCTGAACTGACTGCAACATACAAAAGAAGAAGAAACACGGAAAGAAGACATCCCTGCTGGACAGGATCTGAGATGAGAATAAATTCATCGAATGGCTGCCAACAGCATTTCATTGAGAAGAGATTCCACATTTTATGCTGTACAGTTACTTAGTTAGATAGATAGATAAAGAGAGGCCTGTGAACTGGGGTGGGCTGTGGCTTCTCAGGTCACCTCAGGTCAGGGAGGGGCTGAGGAGTGTCCCATTGGCCTTGACAATAGGCAGGAGTCAGAGGTTAATGTCAGGGCAGGGCCTGAGAGTTCCTCAAAGGGAATGAATGGAGACCCTTGCTTACCTAAGAAATGCCTGACCTTGGAAAAGGACTTGTGGAAAGCGGGCCCTTGAAACTGTGGTTTCACGTCTTACTAGAAAGCTCCCTCTTGGAAGGGAAAGTCATCGTGATATCTTACTCTTTTCCCAAGGATACCCTACCTACCCTTCTGATCATTCTTACTGAATTAAGTCTTCCACTGCAAATAAATAAATAAATAAATAATAAATGAAGTGGGTGAGTGAGTGAGTGAGTGAGTGAGTAAGTAAGTAAGTAAGTAAACAAGCAAATACGTGGATGGACAAATAAATACAAAGTTTGCTGTTGTTGACTGACTTTTGATTTCATAATGAATCTCTCTCTCTCTCTCTCTCTCACACACACACACACACACACACACACACACACACACTAAATATACAATAAAAGGAAGCATAACACCTTTACTCAGGGGGCAGAGTGAACTCTGAAAGTTTTCCAGGCGGGGGGGGGGGAGAGACAGAATATAAGAACAAAATGAGAAACAAGGAAAAATAGTGTTGGCTGGCTGGCCGGCTTTCAGTTCCCTGACAGAAATGAGCACATTGTGGAGGAAACACAAAGTTGTTACACTATGTGGGTGTGATGAAGAGAGATTGTGAGTGAGTGTCCTGTCAGAACAAAGTTAGTCCCATAGTTGATGAAATTCATTATCCCAAAACTTCAGCAGAATATATCCCAAGTTTGCAAATGTGTGATCAGCTTGTGACAGGTTGGGCTGGAGATGCTGAGAACTGGGGAGCCCTCAATGCAAGAGCAGACACTCATTCCCATGAAGAGGGAGAGAGGGAGGGAGGGAGGGAGGGAGGGATCATTCATTCCTATACTCAAGTTTAAAGAAAGATGAGTGGCTATCTATGGAGAGACCACTCACAGATATGAAAAATCATTTCCTAAAAATCAAATTTCTCAGTCAGTATGCAACTGCTATGGTGCTTCTCCTAGATAGAGCAAAACACACAAACAAACTGATTCCTTGATCTAGAGCCACAGTGCACATGCTGTGGAAAAGGGGACATGGCCAACTTGAATCACAATATTCATCAGAGCATGAAAAGAGCGTAAAAAGGACACAGAGGAGAGATAATTGTGGTCCTTCCTTCCTCCCTCCCTCCCTCCCTCCCTCCCTCCTTCCCTCAGGAAGTGACTGACAGATGAGACTTTGTCCAAGCAGGTTCTGTCTGAAATACCAGACTTGAGTTTCCCCCTCTGTGGGTATTAGCTAATCAGTCCTCCCTTCTTTCTGTAGGAAGGTGGTGCATGTCTCTCAGAACTTACCTGGTTTCCTCTGCACCAGGTGAACCAGGGAAAAGCTTTCTAAGCCTTATTCAGACCCATAGAGGCTGCGCTGTGTGTGACTTCAGAGACCTCAGGGAGTATAGGGGTGGGTGGGTGCTTGATGCTTCAGACTCATGTCATTGAAGGACATAACATAGTCTGGATTCACAGAGATTCACAACACAGAGCCATTGTCACTTACTAACAGCTCAGGACACCCAGAGCTAACAAGAAATTGCAGTCTCAGCCGGGCTTTAATCACAGCACACACACAGATCTCTGTGAATTCAAAGATGGCCTGATTTACAGAGTGAGTTTTAGGACAGCCCAAGATACACAAAGAAACCCTTTCTTGAAAAACAAAGCAAAACAGCAAAAGAAAGAAAGACAAGGAAAAAGAAAAAAATGGCAGTCTCTTTCCACTCTCTCCTCCATTGGCTCTTAAAGAGCTCTCAAGCTGAACTGGAGACCATGGTGTCACTCAAAACTGGGAAGCCAGAAACCTTAGGGGGGTCACAGGAGTCGGACTGACTGCAGCACTTGATGCCTCAACCCTGCTAATGGCTGTGATATAAGGCATGGTAAAATACGGGCTTTGGCAGAGCACTACTCCCCTTTCTCTATTATTATTGCTACACAACGAAAAGGACGGGGGGGGGGGGGGTGATGATGTGCAGTCAGTGCTGGTATTGAAATCTCACTGACTCCTTCCGCACTCCTTGACAATTCCCGACTTTGTCAAATCAACTATCGTGAATCTTTGATGTGGGTTGGCCCTTTAGGAACTCAGAGAAACAAGACAGACAGACCTGTTTCATCCCAGAAACCTCCCAGTTCCTGAGCCCTAGCCCTGGAAGTCTCAAAGCCATCACATCCAGAAATCTCTCTAGTCCCTGCTAGTGGTGAACTCACTTCGTCTTCCCCAGGACCACTAATTATTTCTCCATGTTTTCCTGTGAGATCTGAGGCCAGCTTTCTTCTTCCTCCCTCTGGCCTCTCCACGAACGATCTCCATTCTCTAGACAACATGTCTAGAACCGAGTCTTATAGGCACCGAGAGAGTGTGTCTTGAGGGCAGTTGGCGTTTCTAGGACACGAGTGACATCACAAAATTCCGAGAGCTCTCTGGGATACCGTGGAATTTCCAGAGAAGGGACTGCTGATGTCGTGAGGCACGGCCTTTACCTCCTTGCTGATATTTCTCCCCGAACTGACCAACCGACCGACCGACCGACCGACCAACCGGAACCTGAGGTTTCCTTTCCAGGAGTCTCTCCTCCGACACAGAGGGAGCCATTCAGGATTTCCTCCTTCCAAAACCAGAAATTTCTCTCTGCTTCATTAATATCTTCTCACTACTTCCTGAACCCATGGGGAGTTAGTTAGTTGAACACTCACTTTTTTCATGAATGACCCTTCCTCCCTCTCCTGAACATCTCATATTACTGATTCATACTCAGTAAAACAGTAATATGAGAAATTAGGCCAGGAGGACATGGAAGATGAGGGTTGAGTCTTCTGAAGTGAACAAGCACTTAGGGAAGGCTAAACTTAAGGGAATTTGACTCTGAGTGGCAAGACATGAATAGCTGCTGCCAAGGCACAGATACAGGCACCAACTGGGCCCTCGGCATCCTCCTGCATCATCAGAGCTGTGTGGGAAACTCAGCCCAAAGGAGGGGCCGTGTTCAAAGGGAGAGGGCATTTTCGAGGACAGCACTGTTTTCTTTTTCTTCTTTCTTTCTTTCTTTCTTTCTTTCTTTCTTTCTTTTTTTTTTTTTTCGAGACAGGGTTGTTCTGTAGTTTTTTTTTTTTTTGGAGCCTGTCCTGGAACTAGCTCTTGTAGACCAGGCTGGTCTTGAACTCACATGCTTTCTTTTTTTTTCTATTGGATATTTTTGACTTCTTTATCAAAGATCAGGTGTTCGAAGATGTGTGGATCGATATCCGGGTCTTCTATTCGGTTCCATTGGTCCTCCTGTCTGTTCTTATGCCAGGACCAGGCTGTTTTCAGAACTGTAGCTTACAGAGTGTTCTTGCAGGTGGGGCACAGAAGAGGTTAATTACGGTACCTTAGTTCTTCTGCTTTTCTAGCAGACCGGAGCCCAGCTGACAGGAATCCAGTAGAGATGGTGTCAAGGTTCACACTGACACTAACAGCTGTAACTTGAGCAGGATTTGTGATCCACATGAAATTTGCAATGAATTGCAGCAAATCTGTGACACTCTAACTTGCTCAGGCTCAGTATCTGAACATACAGATGTTTGCAATGATCACTGGCTTCAGGATTTTTTTTTTGTTGTTGTTGTTGTTGTTTTGTTTTTCCACGAGACAGGGTTTCCCTGTAGCTGAAGTTTAACGGCCTGGTGTTTTTGTGACTTACTGCTTCAAAGAACTTCTCCATTTCTTTATCCCTAAGGGAAAAGAAATATAATCACTAAATACATTTAAGTGTCTTTCAACCATTTTAGATCCCTCTGTTGAGAGTTCTCTGTTTAGGTCTGTACTCCATTTTTTAAAATTGGATTATTTGTTCTTTGGATGACCAATTTCTCGACTTCTTTGTGTATTTTGGAGATTAGTGAAGATCTTTTCCCATTCTGTAAGGCCGTCGTTTTGTCTTGTTGGCCATGTTCTTTGCTTTACAGAAGCTTTTCAGTTTCAGGAGGTCTCACTTATTAATTGTTTCTCTCAGTGTCTGTTTTTTTTTCTTTTTTTTTCTTTTTTCTTTCTTTTTTTTCTTTTTTTTCTTTTTTTCCTTTTTTTCTTTTTTTTCTTCTTCTTCTTTTCTTTTTTTTCTTTTTTTTCTCTCTTTAGTTTTTTTCTTTGTTCTTTTTTTTTGTTTTGTTTTTCTTTTTTTTTTCTTTTTTCTTTTTTTTCTTTTTCTCTCAGTGTCTGTGCTACTGGGGTTCTATTTAGCAAGCGTTCTCCTGTGCCAATGTGTTCAAGTGCATTTGATATTTTTATTTTTATATTCTTTTATTGTGGATGAAGTCAATTATTTGAACTCTCAAATATTTTTATTGTTATTATCTCTCTATTTGTTTGCTTATTTGTGGTTGTTCAACATAAGGTTTCGTTGTGTACCCTTGTATGCCCTGGGACTCACTTTGTAGACAAGACTGGCCTCAGACTCACAGAGAGTCATCTGCCTCTGCCTCCTAGTGCTGAGATTAAAGGCATGCACTAAACACCTTTTCTATATATTTATTTTCCTAATTATTTATTTTCATTTTATTGTCATTGGTGTTTTGCCTGCATGTATGTCTATCTGAGGGTGTCCGATCTTGGAGTTACCGACAGCTGTTGACTGCCATGTGGGTGGTAAGGAATTGAACCTGGGTCCTCTGGAAGAGCAGTCAGAACTCTTAACCACAGAGCCATCTCTCTCCAGCCCTCACCTTTTTTTTTTTTTTTTTGAAAACGGGGTTTCTCTGTGTCACTTTGCCTGGCCTTGAATCTCAATCTGCAGAACAAGGGAGCCTTAAACTCACAGTGATCTGCCTGCCTTGGTCTCCCTGATCTTGGAGGTGTTTTTATCATCTCTCTCTCTCTCTCTCTCTCTCTCTCTCTCTCTCTCTCTCTCTCTCTCTCTCTCTCTCTCTCTGTGTGTGTGTGTCTGGCTATCTAGCTATCTATCCATTCATTTATTAGTTTATGTATTTATTTATTTTTTGGTTGTTCTTGTTGTTTTCTGAGACAGGATTTCTCTCTAGCTTTGGAGTCTGTCCTGGATCCAGACCTGGTCACAGCTGTACCGGAAAATACAATAAAACAAACAAACAAAAACAAAAACAAAGCAAAGCAAAAGCCAGGCAGGACTGTCTGGTTGACCTTCCCTTTTCCCCTCCCCCATGGGCTCCTCAGAGGCGGTGCGGCCTCCTGCAGGGAATCCACAGAGCCTCTGCCCAAGGCTCTCCAGGGAACCCACTCTCTCCCTTTCCCCCAGCCCCAGGGCTGCCGGCCACATCTATCTCTCAGGCGTACATCTATCTCTCAGGCGTAGGTGGCGGGCACTCTGGCTATCCAGGACGTGACAGACACAGATACACAGAAGCAGGGAGGAACGGTGCCCACTCTCTCACTAGATGCAGGCATGCAGGAGGAACAATGAAAGAATGAGAACTGGAGAGATGGAATTTCTGGAATGTCCAGAAACCACATGGTGGGGATCTAGTGACCTCTTTTGGTGACAGGGAGTACAGCACAGATTGGGTTCTTGTGCTCCTGAGATGTAACCCCCACAAGGCAGCAGCTCATAAGTGATTGTAAATCCAGTTTCACACAACTGCACATAAAATAAAGTTAAATAAATCATAAAAAAATTCTTTAAAAATTTGAAATTAAAATAAGTTCTACACAACCGGAAAGACTGTCTCAAATAAAAGTAAAATAAAGTGTTCTAAAATAGGACAACTTCCCTGCCCCCCCACCCCCACAGGGACACACTTGGTGCAGACCAAGAGATACAAACAAAATTTGAAATTAAACTAAATGTACAAGAAACTGAGCCTGGTTATTGTGGTGCACATCTTTTATTCTATCATCAAAGAGACAGAGGCAGGTGGACCTCTGTGAATTCCCAGGCTTTATATAGAGGCCCTCAACCTAAATAAAAAAAAAACATATATAAAAGTTTGACCAAACACCACCCCCCCCCAAAAAAAAAAGGAAGGAAGGAAGGAAAGAAGAAGGAGACATTATAAACTGTCTCCTTGGTCCTAGAAACTGGATCATGGGCATTTAGGACCTATGAGACAGTGCACGAGTCTTGTGATCTCACTTGGTAGATGAGTCTGGATTTTAACTCACAGATGTCCTTCTGCCTGTGTCTCCCACATGCTGGGATAAAGGGTTCCCTAATTCTTGAATGGCATACTGAAAGTAGTTATTTCTACTTGGTTTGCGTTTGATTTTTTTTTAAACAATCCATGGCTACTTATTTATTTATTTTTGGTTTTTCATGACAGGGTTTCTCTGTAGCTTTGGAACTAACCCTTGTAGACCAGGCTGGCCTCAAATTCACAAAGATCCACCTGCCTTTGCCTCCCAAGTGCTGGGATTAAAGGAATGTGCCACCACTACCCGCCTTTGTTCCTTTTATTTATTTTTGTTAAGCTCTACGTTTTTCTTTCCTCTCTTTCCATGCCTCCCCTTCAACCCTCTCCCAAGGTTCTGGCTATGACAAACAATGCTGCTATGAGCATAGTTGAGCCCATGTCCTCGTGGCACAATTGAGCATCCTTTACATATATACCTAAACGTGGTATTGCTGGGTCTTGAGGAAGGTTGTTTCCTAATTTTCTGAGAAATCGCCACACTGACATCCAAAGGGGGCGGTACCAGCTTGCATTCCCACCAGCGATGCAGGAGTGTTCCCTTTTCCCCACATCCTCTCCAGCATAAGTTGTCATCAGTGTTTTAGATCTTGGCCATTCTTACAGGTATAAAGTGGAATCTCAGAGCTGTTTTGATTTACATATCTCTGATGACTAAGGGTGTTGAACATCTCCTTAAGTGTCTTTCAGCCATTTTAGATTTCTCGGTTGAGAGTTCTCTGTTTAGGTCTGTACCTCCATGTTGTGAACTGGATTATTTGTTCTTGAAATGACCAATGTCTTGAGTTCTTTGTATATTTTGGAGATCAGACCTCTGTCTGATGTGGGGTTAGTGAAGATCTTTGCCCATTCTGTAAGGCCGTCGTTTTGTCTTGTTGGCCATGTCCTTTGCTTTACAGAAGAAGCCTTTCAGTTTCACGAGGTCCCATTGATTAATTTTGTTTCTCTCAGAGTCTGTGCTACTGGAGTTAGATTTAGGAAGTGGTCTCCTGTGCCGATGCGTTCAAATGCTTTTTTTAAAAAAATAAATATTTATTTATTATGTATACAATATTCTTTCTGTGTGTATGTCTGAAGGCCAGAAGAGAGCACCAGACCCTATTACAGATGGTTGTGAGCCACCATGTGGTTGCTGGGAATTGAACTCAGGACCTTTGGAAGAGCAGGCAATGCTCTTAACCGCTGAGCCATCTCTCCAGCCCCCGTTCAAATGCTTTTGATATTTTTATTTTTATATTTTTTTTTATTGTGGATGAGGTCAATTATTTGAACTCTCAAATATTTTTATTGTTATTATCTGTTTGTTTATTTGTGGGTTTGCAACACGGGGTTTCCTTGTGTATCCTTGTATGCCCTGGGACTCACTTTGTAAACAAGACTGGCCTCAGACTCACAGAGATCCGCCTGCCTCTGCCTTCTAGTGATGGCATTAAAGGCGTACACTAAACACATTTTTTTTGAAAACAGGGTTTTTCTGTGTCACTTTGCCTGTCCTGAATCTCAATCTGCAGAACAAAGTAGCCTTAAACTCACAGTGATCTGCCTGCTTTGGTCTCCCTGATCTTGGAGGTGTTTTATCATCTATCTATCTATCTATCTATCTATCTATCTATCTATCTATCTATCTATCCATTCATTTCATTTATTAGTTTATTTATTTATTTTTTTGTTTTCTGAGACAGGGTTTCTCTCTAGCTTTCCTTCTTGCTTGCTTGCTTGATTTTTTTGCTTTCTTGCTCTCTTGCTTTTTTCCCCCTTCTTTTATTAGTTAGTTCTTGAGGCATGGTTTCTCTGTGTAACAGCCCTAGCTGTTCTCTCTCTCTCTCTCTCTCTCTCTCTCTCTCTCTCTCTCTCTCTCTCAAATATGTTTGGTTTTGTGTTTTGCTTTATGAGACAGGGTTTCTCTGCTGCTTTGGAGACTGTTGTTAAAACTAGCTCCTTTCTTGTAGACCAGGCTGTCCTAAAACTCCCAATGATCCTGTTTCTGCTAAATATGGAGCCAGTGCTCTTGAATGCCTTTGTCTGGTGAGGTCAAAAGCCACTCCCCCACACACAACCCCCCCCAACACACACACAAACCAAACACAGGCACAGGCACACCCAGAGACACATAAATAAACTTTTAAATTAAGAAGAGCCTGGAGAGCTATTTTCGCGGCTCTTCCAGAGAAATTGGGTTCAATTCCCAGCACCTGCATGGCAGCTCATAGTGATTGTAAATTCAGTTTCTGGGTGATCTGACATCTTCAGACCATTGCACATAAAATAAAGTTAAGAAAATCATAAAAAAAATCCTTAAGAAATTGAAATTTAACTAAGTCCCACACAATTGGAAACACTCTCAAATTAAAGTAAAATAAATGGAAAAGAATACAGTGCTAAGTGCAGTTATGAAAATGTTTTGAAATGTGATACCTTCCCTGTCTCCCCCACATACACAAGCCACACTGAGAGATTTAAATAAAATCTGGGTAATCATTTATGTATCTGGCCTATGTCAGAGGGGCAGGGGAAGCTGAAGCCTTGTCCTTTGGGCTCCAGGTTCTCAGTACTGCGTCAAAAACTCGAGTGTATAGTGAGCCCATGTCTGTCCTGCCGGCAGCACTCAGGAACTGGGAATACAAGGATCAGGAGATCATCTTCAACAACCCAGCAAGTGCAAACCATCCTGGTGGGAAAGAGACCCTCTAAAAGAAATCAATAAAATGACATTTTTATTTTTTTCTGTCGGAAGTGAAAATGTTCCAAATAATTCACTGCATCAGTATTCCTGGAAATGATATCAAAATCAGAATTTTTCTTTTTTTTTTAACATTTTATTTTATTCTTATTATTTTCATTTTTATTTTTTTGGTTTTTTGAGACAGGGTTTCTCTGTGGTTTTGGAGCCTGTCCTGGAACTAGCTCTTGTAGACCAGGCTGGTCTCGAAATCACAGAGATCCGCCTGCCTCTGCCTCCCAAGTGCTGGGATTAAAGGCGTGCGCCGCCACTGCCTGGCGTAAATCAGAATTTTTCATATTATTCCATGGCTGTTGTAATTTTCTCTGTGGCAGACAGAGGCAGGCAGATCTCTGTGAGTTTGAGGCCAGCCTGGTCATCTACAGTTCCAGGACAGGTGCCAAAGCTAAGAGAATCCTTGTCTCAGAAAATTTTTTTCTCTGCGTCTCACGTGTCGTGTGTCTTTCTCTAAGCAGGCCCAGGAATCCTAAGCGCCTGTAGGTGATCTAGGAAATCTCCTGTAGCAGGGGCCTTGGCCTCCACTCCTGGCCCCTGAGGGCACCTGGTAAAGTGAGAAAGCAGATTTCAGAGACTAGTAAAGTTCAAGGTCACCAGCCCTTCCCAACAGCTAGAACCTTTAAAGGGTGAGGCTACAACTTAATTGGCCTGCTTAGATATGGATATTTTTGTTGTGGTTCTTGTTTTACAGGGCAGGAACAGACATCCAACTGGGAATTTTCCACATCTGTTTTAATTTTCTCAGACTCGGTATTTAGTATGAGAAGTGGTGTGTGGGGTTGTACAAACACAACTACTGAAAAAGAACCCTAAGAAAGCAGGCCTCCCTCGCTCCCTCCCTCCTTCCATCCCTCCCTCCCTCCCTCCCTCCCTCCCTCCCTCCCTCCCTCAGTTCCTCCCTCTCACCAAGCCATAATTGTGGCAGCCCCTTGGCCCACATAGTCCTTTCACTGATCAGTCAGACACACTCTTTTTTTATTTTTGAATTTTGGGTGAAGTCAATTAATTGAGCTCTTAGATGATGATGATGATGATTATTATTATTAGTTTATTTGTGTTTTTTTTTTTACATAGAGGTTCCCTGTGTCCCTGGAACTCACTTTGTAGACAAGGCTGGCCTCAGACTCACAGAGATCTAGCTGCCCCTGCCTCTACCTCTGCTTCCTAGTGCCGGAATTAAAGGCCTGTACTAAACACACTTTCCCCCCCTAAGTCAGGGTTTCTCTGTGTCTGTCGCTTTGCCTGTCCTAAAACTCACACTGCAGAACGAGGTGGCCTCAAACTCACAGCGATTTGCCTGTTTCTGCCTCTCCTGATTTCTGAGGGCTGAGAACTGAGAATAAAGAAATGTGCTGCCCAAAATATACTGCCGCTGCTGCAATTAAAAAAATAAATTAAAATAAAATAACCTGAGATAAACAAAGAAAAAAAGGAAAACACCTGTTTTTTCCTTCCTTCCTTCCTTCCTTCCTTCCATCCTTCCTTCCTTCCTTCCTTCCTTTCTTTTTCCTTACTTGTTTTTTTTCTGTTTTCTTCTTCTTTTATTATTATTATTATTATTATTATTATTATTATTATTATTATTTTTGGTGAAGGGTTTCTCTGTATAATACCTTTAACTCACTATATAAACCAGGCTGTCATCTTGGTAACATTATGGTTTTGTATTTTCTTATTTCTTGTCTGTAAATCAACAAATCAACATTTCTTCTCTCTCTCTCTCTCTCACACTCATTTAATTTATGTTTTATTTTATTTTTGGTTTGTGTTCTTGTTTTGATTTTCAAGGAAGGGTTTCTCTGTTGCTTTGGAGCCTGTCTTTGGAACTAGCTCTTGTCAACCAGGCTGGCTGGCCTCAAACTCCCAGAGATCCACCTGCCTCTCTGCCAGATATGGAACCAGTCATCTTGGTTAGTTCAAAAGCCACCCCATAAACACACACACACACACACAACACACACACACACACACACACACACACACACACACACACACACACACACACAGAGGCACATCCAGAGAAACATATTTTTTTTTTTTTTTTTTTGGTTTTTCGAGACAGGGTTTCTCTGTGGCTTTGGAGCCTGTCCTGGAACTAGCTCTGTAGACCAGGCTGGTCTCGAACTCACAGAGATCCGCCTGCCTCTGCTTCCCGAGTGCTGGGATTAAAGGCTTGCGCCACCACTGCCCTGCGATGCCCCTACTATAAAAATGGGTTTCAGAAACCGGCCTTTTGCCACAGTGTCAGAAGCCCAAACTCTGCCTGTGGTCTCAGCTAGCTGATAAGCTTCTGTGACTCGCGGTGTGTTTGTATTTTTAAGTTTGTTTTTGGTTTATTAGACTTGGTGGTGTTCTCATCTTTGCATGACCCCCCCCCCCCTCGACCCAACATTTAAGTGTCTTTCAACCATTTTAGATCCCTCTGTTGAGAGTTCTCTGTTTAGGTCTGTACTCCATTTTTTAAAATTGGATTATTTGTTCTTTGGATGACCAATTTCTCGACTTCTTTGTGTATTTTGGAGATTAGTGAAGATCTTTTCCCATTGTGTAAGGCCGTCGTTTTGTCTTGTTGGCCATGTTCTTTGCTTTACAGAAGCTTTTCAGTTTCAGGAGGTCTCACTTATTAATTGTTTCTCTCAGTGTCTGTTTTTTTTTCTTTTTTTTTTCTTTTTTCTTTCTTTTTTTTCTTTTTTTCTTTTTTTCTTTTTTTTTTCTTCTTCTTCTTTTCTTTTTTTCTTTTTTTTCTCTCTTTAGTTTTTTTCTTTGTTCTTTTTTTTGTTTTGTTTTTCTTTTTTTTTCTTTTTTCTTTTTTTTCTTTTTCTCTCAGTGTCTGTGCTACTGGGGTTCTATTTAGCAAGCGTTCTCCTGTGCCAATGTGTTCAAGTGCATTTGATATTTTTATTTTTATATTCTTTTATTGTGGATGAAGTCAATTATTTGAACTCTCAAATATTTTTATTGTTATTATCTCTCTATTTGTTTGCTTATTTGTGGTTGTTCAACATAAGGTTTCGTTGTGTACTCTTGTATGCCCTGGGACTCACTTTGTAGACAAGACTGGCCTCAGACTCACAGAGAGTCATCTGCCTCTGCCTCCTAGTGCTGAGATTAAAGGCATGCACTAAACACCTTTTCTATATATTTATTTTCCTAATAATTTATTTATTTTCATTTTATTGTCATTGGTGTTTTGCCTGCATGTATGTCTATCTGAGGGTGTCCGATCTTGGAGTTACCGACAGCTGTTGACTGCCATGTGGGTGGTAAGGAATTGAACCTGGGTCCTCTGGAAGAGCAGTCAGAACTCTTAACCACAGAGCCATCTCTCTCCAGCCCTCACCTTTTTTTTTTTTTTGAAAACGGGGTTTCTCTGTGTCACTTTGCCTGGCCTTGAATCTCAATCTGCAGAACAAGGGAGCCTTAAACTCACAGTGATCTGCCTGCCTTGGTCTCCCTGATCTTGGAGGTTTTTTTATCATCTCTCTCTCTCTCTCTCTCTCTCTCTCTCTCTCTCTCTCTCTCTGTGTGTGTGTGTGTGTGTGTGTCTGGCTATCTAGCTATCTATCCATTCATTTATTAGTTTATGTATTTATTTATTTTTTGGTTGTTCTTGTTGTTTTCTGAGACAGGATTTCTCTCTAGCTTTGGAGTCTGTCCTGGATCCAGACCTGGTCACAGCTGTACCGGAAAATAAAATAAAACAAACAAACAAAAACAAAAACAAAGCAAAGCAAAAGCCAGGCAGGACTGTCTGGTTGACCTTCCCTTTTCCCCTCCCCCATGGGCTCCTCAGAGGCGGTGCGGCCTCCTGCAGGGAATCCACAGAGCCTCTGCCCAAGGCTCTCCAGGGAACCCACTCTCTCCCTTTCCCCCAGCCCCAGGGCTGCGCCACATCTATCTCTCAGGCGTACATCTATCTCTCAGGCGTAGGTGGCGGGCACTCTGGCTATCCAGGACGTGACAGACACAGATACACAGAAGCAGGGAGGAACGGTGCCCACTCTCTCACTAGATGCAGGCATGCAGGAGGAACAATGAAAGAATGAGAACTGGAGAGATGGAATTTCTGGAATGTCCAGAAACCACATGGTGGGGATCTAGTGACCTCTTTTGGTGACAGGGAGTACAGCACAGATTGGGTTCTTGTGCTCCTGAGATGTAACCCCCACAAGGCAGCAGCTCATAAGTGATTGTAAATCCAGTTTCACACAACTGCACATAAAATAAAGTTAAATAAATCATAAAAAAATTCTTTAAAAATTTGAAATTAAAATAAGTTCTACACAACCGGAAAGACTGTCTCAAATAAAAGTAAAATAAAATGTTCTAAAATAGGACAACTTCCCTGCCCCCCCACCCCCACAGGGACACACTTGGTGCAGACCAAGAGATACAAACAAAATTTGAAATTAAACTAAATGTACAAGAAACTGAGCTTGGTTATTGTGGTGCACATCTTTTATTCTATCATCAAAGAGACAGAGGCAGGTGGACCTCTGTGAATTCCCAGGCTTTATAGAGAGGCCCCCAACCCAAATAAAAAAAAAACATATATAAAAGTTTGACCAAACACCACCCCCCCCAAAAAAAAAGGAAGGAAGGAAGGAAAGAAGAAGGAGACATTATAAACTGTCTCCTTGGTCCTAGAAACTGGATCATGGGAATTTAGGACCTATGAGACAGTGCACGAGTCTTGTGATCTCACTTGGTAGATGAGTCTGGATTTTAACTCACAGATGTCCTTCTGCCTGTGTCTCCCACATGCTGGGATAAAGGGTTCCCTAATTCTTGAATGGCATACTGAAAGTAGTTATTTCTACTTGGTTTGCGTTTGATTTTTTTTTAAACAATCCATGCCTACGTATTTATTTATTTTTGGTTTTTCATGACAGGGTTTCTCTGTAGCTTTGGAACTAACCCTTGTAGACCAGGCTGGCCTCAAATTCACAAAGATCCACCTGCCTTTGCCTCCCAAGTGCTGGGATTAAAGGAATGTGCCACCACTACCCGCCTTTGTTTCTTTTATTTATTTTTGTTAAGCTCTACGTTTTTCTTTCCTCTCTTTCCATGCCTCCCCTTCAACCCTCTCCCAAGGTTCTGGCTATGACAAACAATGCTGCTATGAGCATAGTTGAGCCCATGTCCTCGTGGCACAATTGAGCATCCTTTACATATATACCTAAACGTGGTATTGCTGGGTCTTGAGGAAGGTTGTTTCCTAATTTTCTGAGAAATCGCCACACTGACATCCAAAGGGGGCGGTACCAGCTTGCATTCCCACCAGCGATGCAGGAGTGTTCCCTTTTCCCCACATCCTCTCCAGCATAAGTTGTCATCAGTGTTTTAGATCTTGGCCATTCTTACAGGTATAAAGTGGAATCTCAGAGCTGTTTTGATTTACATATCTCTGATGACTAAGGGTGTTGAACATCTCCTTAAGTGTCTTTCAGCCATTTTAGATTTCTCGGTTGAGAGTTCTCTGTTTAGGTCTGTACCTCCATGTTGTGAACTGGATTATTTGTTCTTGAAATGACCAATGTCTTGAGTTCTTTGTATATTTTGGAGATCAGACCTCTGTCTGATGTGGGGTTAGTGAAGATCTTTGCCCATTCTGTAAGGCTGTCGTTTTGTCTTGTTGGCCATGTCCTTTGCTTTACAGAAGAAGCCTTTCAGTTTCACGAGGTCCCATTGATTAATTTTGTTTCTCTCAGAGTCTGTGCTACTGGAGTTAGATTTAGGAAGTGGTCTCCTGTGCCGATGCGTTCAAATGCTTTTTTTTTAAAAAATAAATATTTATTTATTATGTATACAATATTCTTTCTGTGTGTATGTCTGAAGGCCAGAAGAGAGCACCAGACCCTATTACAGATGGTTGTGAGCCACCATGTGGTTGCTGGGAATTGAACTCAGGACCTTTGGAAGAGCAGGCAATGCTCTTAACCGCTGAGCCATCTCTCCAGCCCCCGTTCAAATGCTTTTGATATTTTTATTTTTATATTTTTTTTTTATTGTGGATGAGGTCAATTATTTGAACTCTCAAATATTTTTATTGTTATTATCTGTTTGTTTATTTGTGGGTTTGCAACACGGGGTTTCCTTGTGTATCCTTGTATGCCCTGGGACTCACTTTGTAAACAAGACTGGCCTCAGACTCACAGAGATCCGCCTGCCTCTGCCTTCTAGTGATGGCATTAAAGGCGTACACTAAACACATTTTTTTTGAAAACAGGGTTTTTCTGTGTCACTTTGCCTGTCCTGAATCTCAATCTGCAGAACAAAGTAGCCTTAAACTCACAGTGATCTGCCTGCTTTGGTCTCCCTGATCTTGGAGGTGTTTTATCATCTATCTATCTATCTATCTATCTATCTATCTATCTATCTATCTATCTATCCATTCATTTCATTTATTAGTTTATTTATTTATTTTTTTGTTTTCTGAGACAGGGTTTCTCTCTAGCTTTCCTTCTTGCTTGCTTGCTTGATTTTTTTGCTTTCTTGCTCTCTTGCTTTTTTCCCCCTTCTTTTATTAGTTAGTTCTTGAGGCATGGTTTCTCTGTGTAACAGCCCTAGCTGTTCTCTCTCTCTCTCTCTCTCTCTCTCTCTCTCTCTCTCTCTCTCTCTCTCTCTCTCAAATATGTTTGGTTTTGTGTTTTGCTTTATGAGACAGGGTTTCTCTGCTGCTTTGGAGACTGTTGTTAAAACTAGCTCCTTTCTTGTAGACCAGGCTGTCCTAAAACTCCCAATGATCCTGTTTCTGCTAAATATGGAGCCAGTGCTCTTGAATGCCTTTGTCTGGTGAGGTCAAAAGCCACTCCCCCACACACAACCCCCCCCAACACACACACAAACCAAACACAGGCACAGGCACACCCAGAGACACATAAATAAACTTTTAAATTAAGAAGAGCCTGGAGAGCTATTTTCGCGGCTCTTCCAGAGAAATTGGGTTCAATTCCCAGCACCTGCATGGCAGCTCATAGTGATTGTAAATTCAGTTTCTGGGTGATCTGACATCTTCAGACCATTGCACATAAAATAAAGTTAAGAAAATCATAAAAAAAATCCTTAAGAAATTGAAATTTAACTAAGTCCCACACAATTGGAAACACTCTCAAATTAAAGTAAAATAAATGGAAAAGAATACAGTGCTAAGTGCAGTTATGAAAATGTTTTGAAATGTGATACCTTCCCTGTCTCCCCCACATACACAAGCCACACTGAGAGATTTAAATAAAATCTGGGTAATCATTTATGTATCTGGCCTATGTCAGAGGGGCAGGGGAAGCTGAAGCCTTGTCCTTTGGGCTCCAGGTTCTCAGTACTGCGTCAAAAACTCGAGTGTATAGTGAGCCCATGTCTGTCCTGCCGGCAGCACTCAGGAACTGGGAATACAAGGATCAGGAGATCATCTTCAACAACCCAGCAAGTGCAAACCATCCTGGTGGGAAAGAGACCCTCTAAAAGAAATCAATAAAATGACATTTTTATTTTTTTCTGTCGGAAGTGAAAATGTTCCAAATAATTCACTGCATCAGTATTCCTGGAAATGATATCAAAATCAGAATTTTTCTTTTTTTTTTAACATTTTATTTTATTCTTATTATTTTCATTTTTATTTTTTTGGTTTTTTGAGACAGGGTTTCTCTGTGGTTTTGGAGCCTGTCCTGGAACTAGCTCTTGTAGACCAGGCTGGTCTCGAAATCACAGAGATCCGCCTGCCTCTGCCTCCCAAGTGCTGGGATTAAAGGCGTGCGCCGCCACTGCCTGGCGTAAATCAGAATTTTTCATATTATTCCATGGCTGTTGTAATTTTCTCTGTGGCAGACAGAGGCAGGCAGATCTCTGTGAGTTTGAGGCCAGCCTGGTCATCTACAGTTCCAGGACAGGTGCCAAAGCTAAGAGAATCCTTGTCTCAGAAAATTTTTTTCTCTGCGTCTCACGTGTCGTGTGTCTTTCTCTAAGCAGGCCCAGGAATCCTAAGCGCCTGTAGGTGATCTAGGAAATCTCCTGTAGCAGGGGCCTTGGCCTCCACTCCTGGCCCCTGAGGGCACCTGGTAAAGTGAGAAAGCAGATTTCAGAGACTAGTAAAGTTCAAGGTCACCAGCCCTTCCCAACAGCTAGAACCTTTAAAGGGTGAGGCTACAACTTAATTGGCCTGCTTAGATATGGATATTTTTGTTGTGGTTCTTGTTTTACAGGGCAGGAACAGACATCCAACTGGGAATTTTCCACATCTGTTTTAATTTTCTCAGACTCGGTATTTAGTATGAGAAGTGGTGTGTGGGGTTGTACAAACACAACTACTGAAAAAGAACCCTAAGAAAGCAGGCCTCCCTCGCTCCCTCCCTCCTTCCATCCCTCCCTCCCTCCCTCCCTCCCTCCCTCCCTCCCTCCCTCAGTTCCTCCCTCTCACCAAGCCATAATTGTGGCAGCCCCTTGGCCCACATAGTCCTTTCACTGATCAGTCAGACACACTCTTTTTTTATTTTTGAATTTTGGGTGAAGTCAATTAATTGAGCTCTTAGATGATGATGATGATGATTATTATTATTAGTTTATTTGTGTTTTTTTTTTTACATAGAGGTTCCCTGTGTCCCTGGAACTCACTTTGTAGACAAGGCTGGCCTCAGACTCACAGAGATCTAGCTGCCCCTGCCTCTACCTCTGCTTCCTAGTGCCGGAATTAAAGGCCTGTACTAAACACACTTTCCCCCCCTAAGTCAGGGTTTCTCTGTGTCTGTCGCTTTGCCTGTCCTAAAACTCACACTGCAGAACGAGGTGGCCTCAAACTCACAGCGATTTGCCTGTTTCTGCCTCTCCTGATTTCTGAGGGCTGAGAACTGAGAATAAAGAAATGTGCTGCCCAAAATATACTGCCGCTGCTGCAATTAAAAAAATAAATTAAAATAAAATAACCTGAGATAAACAAAGAAAAAAAGGAAAACACCTGTTTTTTCCTTCCTTCCTTCCTTCCTTCCTTCCATCCTTCCTTCCTTCCTTCCTTCCTTTCTTTTTCCTTACTTGTTTTTTTTCTGTTTTCTTCTTCTTTTATTATTATTATTATTATTATTATTATTATTATTATTATTATTTTTGGTGAAGGGTTTCTCTGTATAATACCTTTAACTCACTATATAAACCAGGCTGTCATCTTGGTAACATTATGGTTTTGTATTTTCTTATTTCTTGTCTGTAAATCAACAAATCAACATTTCTTCTCTCTCTCTCTCTCTCACACTCATTTAATTTATGTTTTATTTTATTTTTGGTTTGTGTTCTTGTTTTGATTTTCAAGGAAGGGTTTCTCTGTTGCTTTGGAGCCTGTCTTTGGAACTAGCTCTTGTCAACCAGGCTGGCTGGCCTCAAACTCCCAGAGATCCACCTGCCTCTCTGCCAGATATGGAACCAGTCATCTTGGTTAGTTCAAAAGCCACCCCATAAACACACACACACACACACAACACACACACACACACACACACACACACACACACACACACACACACACACAGAGGCACATCCAGAGAAACATATTTTTTTTTTTTTTTTTTGGTTTTTCGAGACAGGGTTTCTCTGTGGCTTTGGAGCCTGTCCTGGAACTAGCTCTGTAGACCAGGCTGGTCTCGAACTCACAGAGATCCGCCTGCCTCTGCTTCCCGAGTGCTGGGATTAAAGGCTTGCGCCACCACTGCCCTGCGATGCCCCTACTATAAAAATGGGTTTCAGAAACCGGCCTTTTGCCACAGTGTCAGAAGCCCAAACTCTGCCTGTGGTCTCAGCTAGCTGATAAGCTTCTGTGACTCGCGGTGTGTTTGTATTTTTAAGTTTGTTTTTGGTTTATTAGACTTGGTGGTGTTCTCATCTTTGCATGACCCCCCCCCCCTCGACCCAACATTTAAGTGTCTTTCAACCATTTTAGATCCCTCTGTTGAGAGTTCTCTGTTTAGGTCTGTACTCCATTTTTTAAAATTGGATTATTTGTTCTTTGGATGACCAATTTCTCGACTTCTTTGTGTATTTTGGAGATTAGTGAAGATCTTTTCCCATTGTGTAAGGCCGTCGTTTTGTCTTGTTGGCCATGTTCTTTGCTTTACAGAAGCTTTTCAGTTTCAGGAGGTCTCACTTATTAATTGTTTCTCTCAGTGTCTGTTTTTTTTTCTTTTTTTTTTCTTTTTTCTTTCTTTTTTTTCTTTTTTTCTTTTTTTCTTTTTTTTTCTTCTTCTTCTTTTCTTTTTTTCTTTTTTTTCTCTCTTTAGTTTTTTTCTTTGTTCTTTTTTTTGTTTTGTTTTTCTTTTTTTTTCTTTTTTCTTTTTTTTCTTTTTCTCTCAGTGTCTGTGCTACTGGGGTTCTATTTAGCAAGCGTTCTCCTGTGCCAATGTGTTCAAGTGCATTTGATATTTTTATTTTTATATTCTTTTATTGTGGATGAAGTCAATTATTTGAACTCTCAAATATTTTTATTGTTATTATCTCTCTATTTGTTTGCTTATTTGTGGTTGTTCAACATAAGGTTTCGTTGTGTACTCTTGTATGCCCTGGGACTCACTTTGTAGACAAGACTGGCCTCAGACTCACAGAGAGTCATCTGCCTCTGCCTCCTAGTGCTGAGATTAAAGGCATGCACTAAACACCTTTTCTATATATTTATTTTCCTAATAATTTATTTATTTTCATTTTATTGTCATTGGTGTTTTGCCTGCATGTATGTCTATCTGAGGGTGTCCGATCTTGGAGTTACCGACAGCTGTTGACTGCCATGTGGGTGGTAAGGAATTGAACCTGGGTCCTCTGGAAGAGCAGTCAGAACTCTTAACCACAGAGCCATCTCTCTCCAGCCCTCACCTTTTTTTTTTTTTTGAAAACGGGGTTTCTCTGTGTCACTTTGCCTGGCCTTGAATCTCAATCTGCAGAACAAGGGAGCCTTAAACTCACAGTGATCTGCCTGCCTTGGTCTCCCTGATCTTGGAGGTTTTTTTATCATCTCTCTCTCTCTCTCTCTCTCTCTCTCTCTCTCTCTCTCTCTGTGTGTGTGTGTGTGTGTGTGTCTGGCTATCTAGCTATCTATCCATTCATTTATTAGTTTATGTATTTATTTATTTTTTGGTTGTTCTTGTTGTTTTCTGAGACAGGATTTCTCTCTAGCTTTGGAGTCTGTCCTGGATCCAGACCTGGTCACAGCTGTACCGGAAAATAAAATAAAACAAACAAACAAAAACAAAAACAAAGCAAAGCAAAAGCCAGGCAGGACTGTCTGGTTGACCTTCCCTTTTCCCCTCCCCCATGGGCTCCTCAGAGGCGGTGCGGCCTCCTGCAGGGAATCCACAGAGCCTCTGCCCAAGGCTCTCCAGGGAACCCACTCTCTCCCTTTCCCCCAGCCCCAGGGCTGCCGGCCACATCTATCTCTCAGGCGTACATCTATCTCTCAGGCGTAGGTGGCGGGCACTCTGGCTATCCAGGACGTGACAGACACAGATACACAGAAGCAGGGAGGAACGGTGCCCACTCTCTCACTAGATGCAGGCATGCAGGAGGAACAATGAAAGAATGAGAACTGGAGAGATGGAATTTCTGGAATGTCCAGAAACCACATGGTGGGGATCTAGTGACCTCTTTTGGTGACAGGGAGTACAGCACAGATTGGGTTCTTGTGCTCCTGAGATGTAACCCCCACAAGGCAGCAGCTCATAAGTGATTGTAAATCCAGTTTCACACAACTGCACATAAAATAAAGTTAAATAAATCATAAAAAAATTCTTTAAAAATTTGAAATTAAAATAAGTTCTACACAACCGGAAAGACTGTCTCAAATAAAAGTAAAATAAAATGTTCTAAAATAGGACAACTTCCCTGCCCCCCCACCCCCACAGGGACACACTTGGTGCAGACCAAGAGATACAAACAAAATTTGAAATTAAACTAAATGTACAAGAAACTGAGCTTGGTTATTGTGGTGCACATCTTTTATTCTATCATCAAAGAGACAGAGGCAGGTGGACCTCTGTGAATTCCCAGGCTTTATAGAGAGGCCCCCAACCCAAATAAAAAAAAAACATATATAAAAGTTTGACCAAACACCACCCCCCCCAAAAAAAAAGGAAGGAAGGAAGGAAAGAAGAAGGAGACATTATAAACTGTCTCCTTGGTCCTAGAAACTGGATCATGGGAATTTAGGACCTATGAGACAGTGCACGAGTCTTGTGATCTCACTTGGTAGATGAGTCTGGATTTTAACTCACAGATGTCCTTCTGCCTGTGTCTCCCACATGCTGGGATAAAGGGTTCCCTAATTCTTGAATGGCATACTGAAAGTAGTTATTTCTACTTGGTTTGCGTTTGATTTTTTTTTAAACAATCCATGCCTACGTATTTATTTATTTTTGGTTTTTCATGACAGGGTTTCTCTGTAGCTTTGGAACTAACCCTTGTAGACCAGGCTGGCCTCAAATTCACAAAGATCCACCTGCCTTTGCCTCCCAAGTGCTGGGATTAAAGGAATGTGCCACCACTACCCGCCTTTGTTTCTTTTATTTATTTTTGTTAAGCTCTACGTTTTTCTTTCCTCTCTTTCCATGCCTCCCCTTCAACCCTCTCCCAAGGTTCTGGCTATGACAAACAATGCTGCTATGAGCATAGTTGAGCCCATGTCCTCGTGGCACAATTGAGCATCCTTTACATATATACCTAAACGTGGTATTGCTGGGTCTTGAGGAAGGTTGTTTCCTAATTTTCTGAGAAATCGCCACACTGACATCCAAAGGGGGCGGTACCAGCTTGCATTCCCACCAGCGATGCAGGAGTGTTCCCTTTTCCCCACATCCTCTCCAGCATAAGTTGTCATCAGTGTTTTAGATCTTGGCCATTCTTACAGGTATAAAGTGGAATCTCAGAGCTGTTTTGATTTACATATCTCTGATGACTAAGGGTGTTGAACATCTCCTTAAGTGTCTTTCAGCCATTTTAGATTTCTCGGTTGAGAGTTCTCTGTTTAGGTCTGTACCTCCATGTTGTGAACTGGATTATTTGTTCTTGAAATGACCAATGTCTTGAGTTCTTTGTATATTTTGGAGATCAGACCTCTGTCTGATGTGGGGTTAGTGAAGATCTTTGCCCATTCTGTAAGGCTGTCGTTTTGTCTTGTTGGCCATGTCCTTTGCTTTACAGAAGAAGCCTTTCAGTTTCACGAGGTCCCATTGATTAATTTTGTTTCTCTCAGAGTCTGTGCTACTGGAGTTAGATTTAGGAAGTGGTCTCCTGTGCCGATGCGTTCAAATGCTTTTTTTTTAAAAAATAAATATTTATTTATTATGTATACAATATTCTTTCTGTGTGTATGTCTGAAGGCCAGAAGAGAGCACCAGACCCTATTACAGATGGTTGTGAGCCACCATGTGGTTGCTGGGAATTGAACTCAGGACCTTTGGAAGAGCAGGCAATGCTCTTAACCGCTGAGCCATCTCTCCAGCCCCCGTTCAAATGCTTTTGATATTTTTATTTTTATATTTTTTTTTTATTGTGGATGAGGTCAATTATTTGAACTCTCAAATATTTTTATTGTTATTATCTGTTTGTTTATTTGTGGGTTTGCAACACGGGGTTTCCTTGTGTATCCTTGTATGCCCTGGGACTCACTTTGTAAACAAGACTGGCCTCAGACTCACAGAGATCCGCCTGCCTCTGCCTTCTAGTGATGGCATTAAAGGCGTACACTAAACACATTTTTTTTTGAAAACAGGGTTTTTCTGTGTCACTTTGCCTGTCCTGAATCTCAATCTGCAGAACAAAGTAGCCTTAAACTCACAGTGATCTGCCTGCTTTGGTCTCCCTGATCTTGGAGGTGTTTTATCATCTATCTATCTATCTATCTATCTATCTATCTATCTATCTATCTATCTATCTATCTATCCATTCATTTCATTTATTAGTTTATTTATTTATTTTTTTTGTTTTCTGAGACAGGGTTTCTCTCTAGCTTTCCTTCTTGCTTGCTTGCTTGAATTTTTGCTTTCTTGCTCTCTTGCTTTTTTCCCCCTTCTTTTATTAGTTAGTTCTTGAGGCATGGTTTCTCTGTGTAACAGCCCTAGCTGTTCTCTCTCTCTCTCTCTCTCTCTCTCTCTCTCTCTCAAATATGTTTGGTTTTGTGTTTTGCTTTATGAGACAGGGTTTCTCTGCTGCTTTGGAGACTGTTGTTAAAACTAGCTCTTTTCTTGTAGACCAGGCTGTCCTAAAACTCCCAATGATCCTGTTTCTGCTAAATATGGAGCCAGTGCTCTTGAATGCCTTTGTCTGGTGAGGTCAAAAGCCACTCCCCCACACACAACCCCCCCCCCAACACACACACAAACCAAACACAGGCACAGGCACACCCAGAGACACATAAATAAACTTTTAAATTAAGAAGAGCCTGGAGAGCTAGTTTCGCGGCTCTTCCAGAGAAATTGGGTTCAATTCCCAGCACCTGCATGGCAGCTCATAGTGATTGTAAATTCAGTTTCTGGGTGATCTGACATCTTCAGACCATTGCACATAAAATAAAGTTAAGAAAATCATAAAAAAATTCCTTAAGAAATTGAAATTTAACTAAGTCCCACACAATTGGAAACACTCTCAAATAAAAGTAAAATAAATGGAAAAGAATACAGTGCTAAGTGCAGTTATGAAAATGTTTTGAAATGTGATACCTTCCCTGTCTCCCCCACATACACAAGCCACACTGAGAGATTTAAATAAAATCTGGGTAATCATTTATGTATCTGGCCTATGTCAGAGGGGCAGGGGAAGCTGAAGCCTTGTCCTTTGGGCTCCAGGTTCTCAGTACTGCGTCAAAAACTCGAGTGTATAGTGAGCCCATGTCTGTCCTGCCGGCAGCACTCAGGAACTGGGAATACAAGGATCAGGAGATCATCTTCAACAACCCAGCAAGTGCAAACCATCCTGGTGGGAAAGAGACCCTCTAAAAGAAATCAATAAAATGACATTTTTATTTTTTTCTGTCGGAAGTGAAAATGTTCCAAATAATTCACTGCATCAGTATTCCTGGAAATGATATCAAAATCAGAATTTTTCTTTTTTTTTTAACATTTTATTTTATTCTTATTATTTTCATTTTTATTTTTTTGGTTTTTCGAGACAGGGTTTCTCTGTGGTTTTGGAGCCTGTCCTGGAACTAGCTCTTGTAGACCAGGCTGGTCTCGAAATCACAGAGATCCGCCTGCCTCTGCCTCCCAAGTGCTGGGATTAAAGGCGTGCGCCACCACTGCCTGGCGTAAATCAGAATTTTTCATATTATTCCATGGCTGTTGTAATTTTCTCTGTGGCAGACAGAGGCAGGCAGATCTCTGTGAGTTTGAGGCCAGCCTGGTCATCTACAGTTCCAGGACAGGTGCCAAAGCTAAGAGAATCCTTGTCTCAGAAAATTTTTTTCTCTGCGTCTCACGTGTCGTGTGTCTTTCTCTAAGCAGGCCCAGGAATCCTAAGCGCCTGTAGGTGATCTAGGAAATCTCCTGTAGCAGGGGCCCTGGCCTCCACTCCTGGCCCCTGAGGGCACCTGGTAAAAGTGAGAAGGCAGATTTCAGAGACTAGTAAAGTTCAAGGTCACCAGCCCTTCCCAACAGCTAGAACCTTTAAAGGGTGAGGCTACAACTTAATTGGCCTGCTTAGATATGGATATTTTTGTTGTTGTTCTTGTTTTACAGGGCAGGAACAGACATCCAAGTGGGAATTTTCCACAGCTGTTTTAATTTTCTCAGACTCGGTATTTAGTATGAGAAGTGGTGTGTGGGGTTGTACAAACACAACTACTGAAAAAGAACCCTAAGAAAGCAGGCCTCCCTCCCTCCCTCCCTCCTTCCATCCCTCCCTCCCTCCCTCCCTCCCTCCCTCCCTCCCTCCCTCCCTCCCTCAGTTCCTCCCTCTCACCAAGCCATAATTGTGGCAGCCCCTTGGCCCACATAGTCCTTTCACTGATCAGTCAGACACACTCTTTTTTTATTTTTGAATTTTGGGTGAAGTCAATTAATTGAGCTCTTAGATGATGATGATGATGATTATTATTATTAGTTTATTTGTGTTTTTTTTTTACATAGAGGTTCCCTGTGTCCCTGGAACTCACTTTGTAGACAAGGCTGGCCTCAGACTCACAGAGATCTAGCTGCCCCTGCCTCTACCTCTGCTTCCTAGTGCCGGAATTAAAGGCCTGTACTAAACACACTTTCCCCCCCTAAGTCAGGGTTTCTCTGTGTCTGTCGCTTTGCCTGTCCTAAAACTCACACTGCAGAACGAGGTGGCCTCAAACTCACAGCGATTTGCCTGTTTCTGCCTCTCCTGATTTCTGAGGGCTGAGAACTGAGAATAAAGAAATGTGCTGCCCAAAATATACTGCCGCTGCTGCAATTAAAAAAATAAATTAAAATAAAATAACCTGAGATAAACAAAGAAAAAAAGGAAAACACCTGTTTTTTCCTTCCTTCCTTCCTTCCTTCCTTCCTTCCTTCCTTCCTTCCTTCCTTCCTTCCTTTCTTTTTCCTTACTTGTTTTTTTTCTGTTTTCTTCTTTTATTATTATTATTATTATTTTTGGTGAAGGGTTTCTCTGTATAATACCTTTAACTCACTATATAAACCAGGCTGTCATCTTGGTAACATTATGGTTTTGTATTTTCTTATTTCTTGTCTGTAAATCAACAAATCAACATTTCTTCTCTCTCTTTCTCTCTCACACTCATTTAATTTATGTTTTATTTTATTTTTGGTTTGTGTTCTTGTTTTGATTTTCAAGGAAGGGTTTCTCTGTTGCTTTGGAGCCTGTCTTTGGAACTAGCTCTTGTCAACCAGGCTGGCTGGCCTCAAACTCCCAGAGATCCACCTGCCTCTCTGCCAGATATGGAACCAGTCATCTTGGTTAGTTCAAAAGCCACCCCATAAACACACACACACACACACAACACACACACACACACACACACACACACACACACACACACAGAGGCACATCCAGAGAAACATATTTTTTTTTTTTTTTTTTTTGGTTTTTCGAGACAGGGTTTCTCTGTGGCTTTGGAGCCTGTCCTGGAACTAGCTCTGTAGACCAGGCTGGTCTCGAACTCACAGAGATCCGCCTGCCTCTGCTTCCCGAGTGCTGGGATTAAAGGCTTGCGCCACCACTGCCCTGCGATGCCCCTACTATAAAAATGGGTTTCAGAAACCGGCCTTTTGCCACAGTGTCAGAAGCCCAAACTCTGCCTGTGGTCTCAGCTAGCTGATAAGCTTCTGTGACTCGCGGTGTGTTTGTATTTTTAAGTTTGTTTTTGGTTTATTAGACTTGGTGGTGTTCTCATCTTTGCATGACCCCCCCCCCTCGACCCAACATTTAAGTGTCTTTCAACCATTTTAGATCCCTCTGTTGAGAGTTCTCTGTTTAGGTCTGTACTCCATTTTTTAAAATTGGATTATTTGTTCTTTGGATGACCAATTTCTCGAGTTCTTTGTGTATTTTGGAGATTAGTGAAGATCTTTTCCCATTCTGTAAGGCCGTCGTTTTGTCTTCTTGGCCATGTTCTTTGCTTTACAGAAGCTTTTCAGTTTCAGGAGGTCTCACTTATTAATTGTTTCTCTCAGTGTCTGTTTTTTTTTTTCTTTTTTTTTTTCTTTCTTTTTTTTCTTTTTTTTTTTTCTTCTTTTTTTTCTTCTTCTTTTTTCTTTTTTTTCCTTTTTTTTCTTTTTTTTCTCTCTTTAGTTTTTTTCTTTGTTCTTTTTTTTGTTTTTTTCTTTTTTTTCTTTTCCTTTTCTCTCAGTGTCTGTGCTACTGGGGTTCTATTTAGCAAGCGTTCTCCTGTGCCAATGTGTTCAAGTGCATTTGATATTTTTATTTTTATATTCTTTTATTGTGGATGAAGTCAATTATTTGAACTCTCAAATATTTTTATTGTTATTATCTCTCTATTTGTTTGCTTATTTGTGGTTGTTCACCAACTTGACTATCTAGAGGAAGTAAAAGTCGTAACAAGGTTTCCGTAGGTGAACCTGCGGAAGGATCATTAACGTGAGAGAGCAGCGGCAGCGGCTCTGCCCGCCCGCTCGCCTGCCTCGCCCGAGTTCTCGCCGGGAGGCGCGCTCCCCGGGTCGCACGTGTGTTGTGCGCAGGGAAGTGTGCGTGTGCACGGGCACGCGTGGCGGTCGTGAGAGAGAGGTCGAGAGAGGGGGAAGGGGGACGGGCGCCGGCTCGCCTGCCCTCCTCGCCCCGTCCGAGGACCCGTGTCTGGCTCTGCCGCTGGCGGCTCACGGCGGACGGCGGCTCTCTTCCCGCTCTCGCTCTCCTCCGTCCACTCCCGCTGCTTGCCTCACCGCACCGCAGCGGCCCGCGGGTGTGTCCCCTCTTTCCCGGGCGCGCGCCTTTCCCTCTCCATCCCTCTTCCCGGGGGAGGATGGGCGAGGGTCTGACGGCGCCCCGGGCCCCCTCTCGCCGCCGACCTCCGCTCGCGCGCCGTGGCGCCGCGGCGCGCCTGTCGGGGAGGCGGCGGAGGTTGGGCGCACTTTTTTTTTCCCCCCTCTCCACCTCCTTCTCCAAAGGACCGGGGTAGACCAGTAGTCCCTCCCACCGGGCGGGAGGCCATTTTTTTCCCCCGGGGATGCGGCGGGTCGACCAGATGTCCCGCTGGACTCTTTTTTTTTTTTTTTTTTTTTAATGTATAATATATATTATATCTTCCTAGACCTGACGGGTCGACCAGTTGTCTCTGTGCACTTCCTTTTTTTTTGACGGACTGGAAGCGGGTCAACCAGTTGTCCGATTAAATATTTGGCCTTAAAATGCTAAGTACCGGGGTCGACCAGTTGGCCTTGTGAACTTGGGTCGACCAGTTGTCTTTTTCCATGTCTTGATTGACTGATGTCATTCTTCAATGTGTTGGTGGTTAGTTTATCTCTTTTGTTATCTATGCCAACACGCCCCACTCACCAAACACTTTTTTTTAATTTATTTATTTACTTATTTTTATTTTACTTTTTTATTATTTATTTATTTATACATACATACATACATCCTGTCTATCTGTCCAGATGGGGCAGGGGTAGAAGGGGCTAGCTATGAGAGGAAGGTGCTCGGTGGGCATCCAGTTGTAAATAAGGCTGGGAATAAATAGCTGAATATTAATTCATTTGAGTAATATTAAAACTGTTCAAGTAGAAAACAATTGCTTTCTTTTTCTGTTTGCCCAGAGATCTGACTGACTGCAACTTGGAAAGAAGACGGCCCTGCTGGACAGAGACCTCCCTCCTGCTTTGGGTGGGTCGACCAGTTTACATGTTTATTTCCACGTTTTGTCTTTTATGGATTGAATGGATGTGTCTCTCTCTTTTTTTTTTTTTTTTTGGTTTTTCGAGACAGGGTTTCTCTGTGGCTTTGGAGCCTGTCCTGGAACTAGCACTGTAGACCAGGCTGGTCTCGAACTCACAGAGATCCGCCTACCTCTGCCTCCCGAGTACTGGGATTAAAGGCGTGCGCCACCATCGCCCGGCTCTCATTTTTTTTTTCACGATTGCTTGCTTGCTTGCTTGCTTACTTACTTACTTACTTACTATCTGTTCAGCCCATCTCATTTACTTACTTCTTTAAAAAAAATGACCCACCTAGTTATTTACTTACTTACTTACTTACTTACTTGTTCATTCATTCCTTCACTTCCTTATCTTCTTTCATATATCTGTTTATTTATCTGCTGATTTAGCGTGACTCATTTACTTATTGAATGTTTCAATTATTATTTAGTTTTACTCATTTATTCATTCTTTATGTCTGTTTTTATGTATGTATTTACTTACTTTCTTAATTTTTTTTTTACTTTTTAAAATTTACTTAATTTTTTTCTTTCTTTGGGAATGTAGATTCTTTCTTCCTTTCTTCCTTTCTTTCCTTCTTTCTGTCTCCTGACTGTCACTGGCTAAGAAAATGGTGGCCTCCATGTCACTGGTCAACATAGCAGCTCCTAAAATGGAATTTGATGAAGGGATACATAGATAGATAGATAGATAGATAGATAGATAGATAGATAGATAGATAGATACATAGATAGATAGGTAGATGGGATGCGCACACGCTCACACACACACACACACATATGCACGCACGTGCATGACATGTACAGATGGGGGGCGATTCCAATGTTTTCAGAGGAAGGTGCTCGCTGGTAATAATAAATGTGCTGGTAAATAAGGCTGGAAATAGCTGAATATTAAATCATTAAAACTCTTCAAATAAATAAAAAGCAATTCCATTTCTCTCTCTCTCTCTTTCTCACCATATACCAGCACATCTGAACTGACTGCAACATACAAAAGAAGAAGAAACACAGAAAGAAGACATCCCTGCTGGACAGGATCTGAGATGAGAATAAATTCATCGAATGGCTGCCAACAGCATTTCATTGAGAAGAGATTCCACATTTTATGCTGTACAGTTACTTAGTTAGATAGATAGATAAAGAGAGGCCTGTGAACTGGGGTGGGCTGTGGCTTCTCAGGTCACCTCAGGTCAGGGAGGGGCTGAGGAGTGTCCCATTGGCCTTGACAATAGGCAGGAGTCAGAGGTTAATGTCAGGGCAGGGCCTGAGAGTTCCTCAAAGGGAATGAATGGAGACCCTTGCTTACCTAAGAAATGCCTGACCTTGGAAAAGGACTTGTGGAAAGCGGGCCCTTGAAACTGTGGTTTCACGTCTTACTAGAAAGCTCCCTCTTGGAAGGGAAAGTCATCGTGATATCTTACTCTTTTCCCAAGGATACCCTACCTACCCTTCTGATCATTCTTACTGAATTAAGTCTTCCACTGCAAATAAATAAATAAATAAATAATAAATGAAGTGGGTGAGTGAGTGAGTGAGTGAGTAAGTAAGTAAGTAAGTAAGTAAGTAAACAAGCAAATTCGTGGATGGACAAATAAATACAAAGTTTGCTGTTGTTGACTGACTTTTGATTTCATAATGAATCTCTCTCTCTCTCTCTCTCACACACACACACACACACACACACTAAATATACAATAAAAGGAAGCATAACACCTTTACTCAGGGGGCAGAGTGAACTCTGAAAGTTTTCCAGGCGGGGGGGGGGAGAGACAGAATATAAGAACAAAATGAGAAACAAGGAAAAATAGTGTTGGCTGGCTGGCCGGCTTTCAGTTCCCTGACAGAAATGAGCACATTGTGGAGGAAACACAAAGTTGTTACACTATGTGGGTGTGATGAGGAGAGATTGTGAGTGAGTGTCCTGTCAGAACAAAGTTAGTCCCATAGTTGATGAAATTCATTATCCCAAAACTTCAGCAGAATATATCCCAAGTTTGCAAATGTGTGATCAGCTTGTGACAGGTTGGGCTGGAGATGCTGAGAACTGGGGAGCCCTCAATGCAAGAGCAGACACTCATTCCCATGAAGAGGGAGAGAGGGAGGGAGGGAGGGAGGGAGGGATCATTCATTCCTATACTCAAGTTTAAAGAAAGATGAGTGGCTATCTATGGAGAGACCACTCACAGATATGAAAAATCATTTCCTAAAAATCAAATTTCTCAGTCAGTATGCAACTGCTATGGTGCTTCTCCTAGATAGAGCAAAACACACAAACAAACTGATTCCTTGATCTAGAGCCACAGTGCACATGCTGTGGAAAAGGGGACATGGCCAACTTGAATCACAATATTCATCAGAGCATGAAAAGAGCGTAAAAAGGACACAGAGGAGAGATAATTGTGGTCCTTCCTTCCTCCCTCCCTCCCTCCCTCCCTCCTTCCCTCAGGAAGTGACTGACAGATGAGACTTTGTCCAAGCAGGTTCTGTCTGAAATACCAGACTTGAGTTTCCCCCTCTGTGGGTATTAGCTAATCAGTCCTCCCTTCTTTCTGTAGGAAGGTGGTGCATGTCTCTCAGAACTTACCTGGTTTCCTCTGCACCAGGTGAACCAGGGAAAAGCTTTCTAAGCCTTATTCAGACCCATAGAGGCTGCGCTGTGTGTGACTTCAGAGACCTCAGGGAGTATAGGGGTGGGTGGGTGCTTGATGCTTCAGACTCATGTCATTGAAGGACATAACATAGTCTGGATTCACAGAGATTCACAACACAGAGCCATTGTCACTTACTAACAGCTCAGGACACCCAGAGCTAACAAGAAATTGCAGTCTCAGCCGGGCTTTAATCACAGCACACACACAGATCTCTGTGAATTCAAAGATGGCCTGATTTACAGAGTGAGTTTTAGGACAGCCCAAGATAAACAAAGAAACCCTTTCTTGAAAAACAAAGCAAAACAGCAAAAGAAAGAAAGACAAGGAAAAAGAAAAAAATGGCAGTCTCTTTCCACTCTCTCCTCCATTGGCTCTTAAAGAGCTCTCAAGCTGAACTGGAGACCATGGTGTCACTCAAAACTGGGAAGCCAGAAACCTTAGGGGGGTCACAGGAGTCGGACTGACTGCAGCACTTGATGCCTCAACCCTGCTAATGGCTGTGATATAAGGCATGGTAAAATACGGGCTTTGGCAGAGCACTACTCCCCTTTCTCTATTATTATTGCTACACAACGAAAAGGACCGAGGGGGGGGGGTGATGATGTGCAGTCAGTGCTGGTATTGAAATCTCACTGACTCCTTCCGCACTCCTTGTCAATTCCCGACTTTGTCAAATCAACTATCGTGAATCTTTGATGTGGGTTGGCCCTTTAGGAACTCAGAGAAACAAGACAGACAGACCTGTTTCATCCCAGAAACCTCCCAGTTCCTGAGCCCTAGCCCTGGAAGTCTCAAAGCCATCACATCCAGAAATCTCTCTAGTCCCTGCTAGTGGTGAACTCACTTCGTCTTCCCCAGGACCACTAATTATTTCTCCATGTTTTCCTGTGAGATCTGAGGCCAGCTTTCTTCTTCCTCCCTCTGGCCTCTCCACGAACGATCTCCATTCTCTAGACAACATGTCTAGAACCGAGTCTTATAGGCACCGAGAGAGTGTGTCTTGAGGGCAGTTGGCGTTTCTAGGACACGAGTGACATCACAAAATTCCGAGAGCTCCCTGGGATACCGTGGAATTTCCAGAGAAGGGACTGCTGATGTCGTGAGGCACGGCCTTTACCTCCTTGCTGATATTTCTCCCCGAACTGACCGACCGACCGACCGACCGACCAACCGGAACCTGAGGTTTCCTTTCCAGGAGTCTCTCCTCCGACACAGAGGGAGCCATTCAGGATTTCCTCCTTCCAAAACCAGAAATTTCTCTCTGCTTCATTAATATCTTCTCACTACTTCCTGAACCCATGGGGAGTTAGTTAGTTGAACACTCACTTTTTTCATGAATGACCCTTCCTCCCTCTCCTGAACATCTCATATTACTGATTCATACTCAGTAAAACAGTAATATGAGAAATTAGGCCAGGAGGACATGGAAGATGAGGGTTGAGTCTTCTGAAGTGAACAAGCACTTAGGGAAGGCTAAACTTAAGGGAATTTGACTCTGAGTGGTAAGACATGAATAGCTGCTGCCAAGGCACAGATACAGGCACCAACTGGGCCCTAGGCATCCTCCTGCATCATCAGAGCTGTGTGGGAAACTCAGCCCAAAGGAGGGGCCGTGTTCAAAGGGAGAGGGCATTTTCGAGGACAGCACTGTTTTCTTTTTCTTCTTTCTTTCTTTCTTTCTTTCTTTCTTTCTTTCTTTCTTTCTTTCTTTCTTTCTTTTTTTTTTCGAGACAGGGTTGTTCTGTAGTTTTTTTTTTTTGGAGCCTGTCCTGGAACTAGCTCTTGTAGACCAGGCTGGTCTTGAACTCACATGCTTTCTTTTTTTTTCTATTGGATATTTTTGACTTCTTTATCAAAGATCAGGTGTTCGAAGATGTGTGGATCGATATCCGGGTCTTCTATTCGGTTCCATTGGTCCTCCTGTCTGTTCTTATGCCAGGACCAGGCTGTTTTCAGAACTGTAGCTTACAGAGTGTTCTTGCAGGTGGGGCACAGAAGAGGTTAATTACGGTACCTTAGTTCTGCTTTTCTAGCAGACCGGAGCCCAGCTGACAGGAATCCAGTAGAGATGGTGTCAAGGTTCACACTGACACTAACAGCTGTAACTTGAGCAGGATTTGTGATCCACATGAAATTTGCAATGAATTGCAGCAAATCTGTGACACTCTAACTTGCTCAGGCTCAGTATCTGAACATACAGATGTTTGCAATGATCACTGGCTTCAGGATTTTTTTTTTGTTGTTGTTGTTGTTGTTTTGTTTTTCCACGAGACAGGGTTTCCCTGTAGCTGAAGTTTAACGGCCTGGTGTTTTTGTGACTTACTGCTTCAAAGAACTTCTCCATTTCTTTATCCCTAAGGGAAAAGAAATATAATCACTAAATACATTTAAGTGTCTTTCAACCATTTTAGATCCCTCTGTTGAGAGTTCTCTGTTTAGGTCTGTACTCCATTTTTTAAAATTGGATTATTTGTTCTTTGGATGACCAATTTCTCGACTTCTTTGTGTATTTTGGAGATTAGTGAAGATCTTTTCCCATTCTGTAAGGCCGTCGTTTTGTCTTGTTGGCCATGTTCTTTGCTTTACAGAAGCTTTTCAGTTTCAGGAGGTCTCACTTATTAATTGTTTCTCTCAGTGTCTGTTTTTTTTTCTTTTTTCTTTCTTTTTTTCTTTTTTTTCTTTTTTTCTTTTTTTCTTTTTTTTCTTCTTCTTCTTTTCTTTTTTTTCTTTTTTTTCTCTCTTTAGTTTTTTTCTTTGTTCTTTTTTTTTTGTTTTGTTTTTCTTTTTTTTTTCTTTTTTCTTTTTTTTCTTTTTCTCTCAGTGTCTGTGCTACTGGGGTTCTATTTAGCAAGCGTTCTCCTGTGCCAATGTGTTCAAGTGCATTTGATATTTTTATTTTTATATTCTTTTATTGTGGATGAAGTCAATTATTTGAACTCTCAAATATTTTTATTGTTATTATCTCTCTATTTGTTTGCTTATTTGTGGTTGTTCACCAACTTGACGATCTAGAGGAAGTAAAAGTCGTAACAAGTTTTCCGTAGGTGAACCTGCGGAAGGATCATTAACTTGAGAGAGCAGCGGCGGCGGCTCTGCCCGCCTGCTCGCCTGCCTCGCCCGAGTTCTCGCCGGGAGGCGCGCTCCCCGGGTTGCACGTGTGTTGTGCGCACGGAAGTGTGCGTGCGCACGGGCGCGCGTGGCGGTCGTGAGAGAGAGGTCGAGAGAGGGGGAAGGGGGACGGGCGCCGGCTCGCCCGCCCTCCTCGCCCCGTCCGAGGACCCGTGTCTGGCTCTGCCGCTGGCGGCTCACGGCGGACGGCGGCTCTCTTCCCGCTCTCGCTCTCCTCCGTCCACTCCCGCTGCTTGCCTCACCGCACCGCAGCGGCCCGCGGGTGTGTCCCCTCTTTCCCGGGCGTGCGCCTTTCCCTCTCCATCCCTCTTCCCGGGGGAGGATGGGCGAGGGTCTGGCGGCGCCCCGGGCCCCCTCTCACCGCCGACCTCCGCTCGCGCGCCGTGGCGCCGCGGCGCGCCTGTCGGGGAGGCGGCGGAGGTTGGGCGCACTTTTTTTCCCCCCTCTCCACCTCCTTCTCCAAAGGACCGGGGTAGACCAGTAGTCCCTCCCACCGGGCGGGAGGCCATTTTTTTCCCCCGGGGATGCGGCGGGTCGACCAGATGTCCCGCTGGACTCTTTTTTTTTTTTTTAATGTATAATATATATTATATCTTCCTAGACCTGACGGGTCGACCAGTTGTCTCTGTGCACTTCCTTTTTTTTGACGGACTGGAAGCGGGTCGACCAGTTGTCCGATTAAATATTTGGCCTTAAAATGCTAAGTACCGGGGTCGACCAGTTGGCCTTCCGAACTTGGGTCGACCAGTTGTCTTTTTCCATGTCTTGATTGACTCATGTCATTCTTCAGTGTGTTGGTGGTTAGTTTATCTCTTTTGTTCTCTATGCCAACACGCCCCACTCACCAAACACTTTTTTTTTAATTTATTTATTTACTCATTTTTATTTTACTTTTTTATTATTTATTTATTTATACATACATACATACATCCTGTCTATCTGTCCAGATGGGGCAGGGGTAGAAGGGGCTAGCTATGAGAGGAAGGTGCTCGGTGGGCATCCAGTTGTAAATAAGGCTGGGAATAAATAGCTGAATATTAATTCATTTGAGTAATATTAAAACTGTTCAAGTAGAAAACAATTGCTTTCTTTTTCTGTTTGCCCAGAGATCTGACTGACTGCAACTTGGAAAGAAGACGGCCCTGCTGGACAGAGACCTCCCTCCTGCTTTGGGTGGGTCGACCAGTTTACATGTTTATTTCCACGTTTTGTCTTTTATGGATTGAATGGATGTGTCTCTCTCTTTTTTTTTTTTTTTTTTTTGGTTTTTCGAGACAGGGTTTCTCTGTGGCTTTGGAGCCTGTCCTGGAACTAGCACTGTAGACCAGGCTGGTCTCGAACTCACAGAGATCCGCCTACCTCTGCCTCCCGAGTACTGGGATTAAAGGCGTGCGCCACCATCGCCCGGCTCTCATTTTTTTTTTCACGATTGCTTGCTTGCTTGCTTGCTTACTTACTTACTTACTTACTATCTGTTCAGCCCATCTCATTTACTTACTTCTTTAAAAAAAATGACCCACCTAGTTATTTACTTACTTACTTACTTGTTCATTCATTCCTCCACTTCCTTATCTTCTTTCATATATCTGTTTATTTATCTGCTGATTTAGCGTGACTCATTTACTTATTGAATGTTTCAATTATTATTTAGTTTTATTCATTTATTCATTCTTTATGTCTATTTTTATGTATGTATTTACTTACTTTCTTAATTTTTTTTTTACTTTTTAAAATTTACTTAATTTTTTTCTTTCTTTGGGAATGTAGATTCTTTCTTCCTTTCTTCCTTTCTTTCCTTCTTTCTGTCTCCTGACTGTCACTGGCTAAGAAAATGGTGGCCTCCATGTCACTGGTCAGCATAGCAGCTCCTAAAATGGAATTTGATGAAGGGATACATAGATAGATAGATAGATAGATAGATAGATAGATAGATAGATAGATAGATAGATAGATGGGATGCGCACACGCTCACACACACACACACACACACACACACACATATGCACGCACGTGCATGACATGTACAGATGGGGGGCGATTCCAATGTTTTCAGAGGAAGGTGCTCGCTGGTAATAATAAATGTGCTGGTAAATAAGGCTGGAAATAGCTGAATATTAAATCATTAAAACTCTTCAAATAAATAAAAAGCAATTCCATTTCTCTCTCTCTCTCTTTCTCACCATATACCAGCACATCTGAACTGACTGCAACATACAAAAGAAGAAGAAACACGGAAAGAAGACATCCCTGCTGGACAGGATCTGAGATGAGAATAAATTCATCGAATGGCTGCCAACAGCATTTCATTGAGAAGAGATTCCACATTTTATGCTGTACAGTTACTTAGTTAGATAGATAGATAAAGAGAGGCCTGTGAACTGGGGTGGGCTGTGGCTTCTCAGGTCACCTCAGGTCAGGGAGGGGCTGAGGAGTGTCCCATTGGCCTTGACAATAGGCAGGAGTCAGAGGTTAATGTCAGGGCAGGGCCTGAGAGTTCCTCAAAGGGAATGAATGGAGACCCTTGCTTACCTAAGAAATGCCTGACCTTGGAAAAGGACTTGTGGAAAGCGGGCCCTTGAAACTGTGGTTTCACGTCTTACTAGAAAGCTCCCTCTTGGAAGGGAAAGTCATCGTGATATCTTACTCTTTTCCCAAGGATACCCTACCTACCCTTCTGATCATTCTTACTGAATTAAGTCTTCCACTGCAAATAAATAAATAAATAAATAATAAATGAAGTGGGTGAGTGAGTGAGTGAGTGAGTAAGTAAGTAAGTAAGTAAGTAAGTAAACAAGCAAATACGTGGATGGACAAATAAATACAAAGTTTGCTGTTGTTGACTGACTTTTGATTTCATAATGAATCTCTCTCTCTCTCTCTCTCTCTCACACACACACACACACACACACACACACTAAATATACAATAAAAGGAAGCATAACACCTTTACTCAGGGGGCAGAGTGAACTCTGAAAGTTTTCCAGGCGGGGGGGGGGGGGGGGGGGGGGAGAGACAGAATATAAGAACAAAATGAGAAACAAGGAAAAATAGTGTTGGCTGGCTGGCCGGATTTCAGTTCCCTGACAGAAATGAGCACATTGTGGAGGAAACACAAAGTTGTTACACTATGTGTGTGTGATGAGGAGAGATTGTGAGTGAGTGTCCTGTCAGAACAAAGTTAGTCCCATAGTTGATGAAATTCATTATCCCAAAACTTCAGCAGAATATATCCCAAGTTTGCAAATGTGTGATCAGCTTGTGACAGGTTGGGCTGGAGATGCTGAGAACTGGGGAGCCCTCAATGCAAGAGCAGACACTCATTCCCATGAAGAGGGAGAGAGGGAGGGAGGGAGGGAGGGAGGGAGGGATCATTCATTCCTATACTCAAGTTTAAAGAAAGATGAGTGGCTATCTATGGAGAGACCACTCACAGATATGAAAAATCATTTCCTAAAAATCAAATTTCTCATTCAGTATGCAACTGCTATGGTGCTTCTCCTAGATAGAGCAAAACACACAAACAAACTGATTCCTTGATCTAGAGCCACAGTGCACATGCTGTGGAAAAGGGGACATGGCCAACTTGAATCACAATATTCATCAGAGCATGAAAAGAGCGTAAAAAGGACACAGAGGAGAGATAATTGTGGTCCTTCCTTCCTCCCTCCCTCCCTCCCTCCCTCCCTCCCTCCCTCCCTCCCTCCTTTCCTCAGGAAGTGACTGACAGATGAGACTTTGTCCAAGCAGGTTCTGTCTGAAATACCAGACTTGAGTTTCCCCCTCTGTGGGTATTAGCTAATCAGTCCTCCCTTCTTTCTGTAGGAAGGTGGTGCATGTCTCTCAGAACTTACCTGGTTTCCTCTGCACCAGGTGAACCAGGGAAAAGCTTTCTAAGCCTTATTCAGACCCATAGAGGCTGCGCTGTGTGTGACTTCAGAGACCTCAGGGAGTATAGGGGTGGGTGGGTGCTTGATGCTTCAGACTCATGTCATTGAAGGACATAACATAGTCTGGATTCACAGAGATTCACAACACAGAGCCATTGTCACTTACTAACAGCTCAGGACACCCAGAGCTAACAAGAAATTGCAGTCTCAGCCGGGCTTTAATCACAGCACACACACAGATCTCTGTGAATTCAAAGATGGCCTGATTTACAGAGTGAGTTTTAGGACAGCCCAAGATACACAAAGAAACCCTTTCTTGAAAAACAAAGCAAAATAGCAAAAGAAAGAAAGACAAGGAAAAAGAAAAAAATGGCAGTCTCTTTCCACTCTCTCCTCCATTGGCTCTTAAAGAGCTCTCAAGCTGAACTGGAGACCATGGTGTCACTCAAAACTGGGAAGCCAGAAACCTTAGGGGGGTCACAGGAGTCGGACTGACTGCAGCACTTGATGCCTCAACCCTGCTAATGGCTGTGATATAAGGCATGGTAAAATACGGGCTTTGGCAGAGCACTACTCCCCTTTCTCTATTATTATTGCTACACAACGAAAAGGACCGGGGGGGGGGGGGGGGTGATGATGTGCAGTCAGTGCTGGTATTGAAATCTCACTGACTCCTTCCGCACTCCTTGTCAATTCCCGACTTTGTCAAATCAACTATCGTGAATCTTTGATGTGGGTTGGCCCTTTAGGAACTCAGAGAAACAAGACAGACAGACCTGTTTCATCCCAGAAACCTCCCAGTTCCTGAGCCCTAGCCCTGGAAGTCTCAAAGCCATCACATCCAGAAATCTCTCTAGTCCCTGCTAGTGGTGAACTCACTTCGTCTTCCCCAGGACCACTAATTATTTCTCCATGTTTTCCTGTGAGATCTGAGGCCAGCTTTCTTCTTCCTCCCTCTGGCCTCTCCACGAACGATCTCCATTCTCTAGACAACATGTCTAGAACCGAGTCTTATAGGCACCGAGAGAGTGTGTCTTGAGGGCAGTTGGCGTTTCTAGGACACGAGTGACATCACAAAATTCCGAGAGCTCTCTGGGATACCGTGGAATTTCCAGAGAAGGGACTGCTGATGTCGTGAGGCACGGCCTTTACCTCCTTGCTGATATTTCTCCCCGAACTGACCGACCGACCGACCGACCGACCAACCGGAACCTGAGGTTTCCTTTCCAGGAGTCTCTCCTCCGACACAGAGGGAGCCATTCAGGATTTCCTCCTTCCAAAACCAGAAATTTCTCTCTGCTTCATTAATATCTTCTCACTACTTCCTGAACCCATGGGGAGTTAGTTAGTTGAACACTCACTTTTTTCATGAATGACCCTTCCTCCCTCTCCTGAACATCTCATATTACTGATTCATACTCAGTAAAACAGTAATATGAGAAATTAGGCCAGGAGGACATGGAAGATGAGGGTTGAGTCTTCTGAAGTGAACAAGCACTTAGGGAAGGCTAAACTTAAGGGAATTTGACTCTGAGTGGCAAGACATGAATAGCTGCTGCCAAGGCACAGATACAGGCACCAACTGGGCCCTCGGCATCCTCCTGCATCATCAGAGCTGTGTGGGAAACTCAGCCCAAAGGAGGGGCCGTGTTCAAAGGGAGAGGGCATTTTCGAGGACAGCACTGTTTTCTTTTTCTTCTTTCTTTATTTCTTTCTTTCTTTCTTTCTTTCTTTCTTTCTTTCTTTTTTTTTTCGAGACAGGGTTGTTCTGTAGTTTTTTTTTTTTTTTGGAGCCTGTCCTGGAACTAGCTCTTGTAGACCAGGCTGGTCTTGAACTCACATGCTTTCTTTTTTTTTCTATTGGATATTTTTGACTTCTTTATCAAAGATCAGGTGTTCGAAGATGTGTGGATCGATATCCGGGTCTTCTATTCGGTTCCATTGGTCCTCCTGTCTGTTCTTATGCCAGGACCAGGCTGTTTTCAGAACTGTAGCTTACAGAGTGTTCTTGCAGGTGGGGCACAGAAGAGGTTAATTACGGTACCTTAGTTCTTCTGCTTTTCTAGCAGACCGGAGCCCAGCTGACAGGAATCCAGTAGAGATGGTGTCAAGGTTCACACTGACACTAACAGCTGTAACTTGAGCAGGATTTGTGATCCACATGAAATTTGCAATGAATTGCAGCAAATCTGTGACACTCTAACTTGCTCAGGCTCAGTATCTGAACATACAGATGTTTGCAATGATCACTGGCTTCAGGATTTTTTTTTTGTTGTTGTTGTTGTTGTTTTGTTTTTCCACGAGACAGGGTTTCCCTGTAGCTGAAGTTTAACGGCCTGGTGTTTTTGTGACTTACTGCTTCAAAGAACTTCTCCATTTCTTTATCCCTAAGGGAAAAGAAATATAATCACTAAATACATTTAAGTGTCTTTCAACCATTTTAGATCCCTCTGTTGAGAGTTCTCTGTTTAGGTCTGTACTCCATTTTTTAAAATTGGATTATTTGTTCTTTGGATGACCAATTTCTCGACTTCTTTGTGTATTTTGGAGATTAGTGAAGATCTTTTCCCATTCTGTAAGGCCGTCGTTTTGTCTTGTTGGCCATGTTCTTTGCTTTACAGAAGCTTTTCAGTTTCAGGAGGTCTCACTTATTAATTGTTTCTCTCAGTGTCTGTTTTTTTTTTCTTTTTTTTTCTTTTTTCTTTCTTTTTTTCTTTTTTTTCTTTTTTTCTTTTTTTCTTTTTTTTCTTCTTCTTTTCTTTTTTTTCTTTTTTTTCTCTCTTTAGTATTTTTCTTTGTTCTTTTTTTTTGTTTTGTTTTTCTTTTTTTTTTCTTTTTTCTTTTTTTTCTTTTTCTCTCAGTGTCTGTGCTACTGGGGTTCTATTTAGCAAGCGTTCTCCTGTGCCAATGTGTTCAAGTGCATTTGATATTTTTATTTTTATATTCTTTTATTGTGGATGAAGTCAATTATTTGAACTCTCAAATATTTTTATTGTTATTATCTCTCTATTTGTTTGCTTATTTGTGGTTGTTCAACATAAGGTTTTGTTGTGTACCCTTGTATGCCCTGGGACTCACTTTGTAGACAAGACTGGCCTCAGACTCACAGAGAGTCATCTGCCTCTGCCTCCTAGTGCTGAGATTAAAGGCATGCACTAAACACCTTTTCTATATATTTATTTTCCTAATAATTTATTTATTTTCATTTTATTGTCATTGGTGTTTTGCCTGCATGTATGTCTATCTGAGGGTGTCCGATCTTGGAGTTACCGACAGCTGTTGACTGCCATGTGGGTGGTAAGGAATTGAACCTGGGTCCTCTGGAAGAGCAGTCAGAACTCTTAACCACAGAGCCATCTCTCTCCAGCCCTCACCTTTTTTTTTTTTTTTTTTAAAAACGGGGTTTCTCTGTGTCACTTTGCCTGGCCTTGAATCTCAATCTGCAGAACAAGGGAGCCTTAAACTCACAGTGATCTGCCTGCCTTGGTCTCCCTGATCTTGGAGGTGTTTTTATCATCTCTCTCTCTCTCTCTCTCTCTCTCTCTCTCTCTCTCTCTCTCTCTCTCTCTGTGTGTGTGTGTGTGTCTGGCTATCTAGCTATCTATCCATTCATTTATTAGTTTATGTATTTATTTATTTTTTGGTTGTTCTTGTTGTTTTCTGAGACAGGATTTCTCTCTAGCTTTGGAGTCTGTCCTGGATCCAGACCTGGTCACAGCTGTACCGGAAAATACAATAAAACAAACAAACAAAAACAAAAACAAAGCAAAGCAAAAGCCAGGCAGGACTGTCTGGTTGACCTTCCCTTTTCCCCTCCCCCATGGGCTCCTCAGAGGCGGTGCGGCCTCCTGCAGGGAATCCACAGAGCCTCTGCCCAAGGCTCTCCAGGGAACCCACTCTCTCCCTTTCCCCCAGCCCCAGGGCTGCCGGCCACATCTATCTCTCAGGCGTACATCTATCTCTCAGGCGTAGGTGGCGGGCACTCTGGCTATCCAGGACGTGACAGACACAGATACACAGAAGCAGGGAGGAACGGTGCCCACTCTCTCACTAGATGCAGGCATGCAGGAGGAACAATGAAAGAATGAGAACTGGAGAGATGGAATTTCTGGAATGTCCAGAAACCACATGGTGGGGATCTAGTGACCTCTTTTGGTGACAGGGAGTACAGCACAGATTGGGTTCTTGTGCTCCTGAGATGTAACCCCCACAAGGCAGCAGCTCATAAGTGATTGTAAATCCAGTTTCACACAACTGCACATAAAATAAAGTTAAATAAATCATAAAAAAATTCTTTAAAAATTTGAAATTAAAATAAGTTCTACACAACCGGAAAGACTGTCTCAAATAAAAGTAAAATAAAATGTTCTAAAATAGGACAACTTCCCTGCCCCCCCACCCCCACAGGGACACACTTGGTGCAGACCAAGAGATACAAACAAAATTTGAAATTAAACTAAATGTACAAGAAACTGAGCCTGGTTATTGTGGTGCACATCTTTTATTCTATCATCAAAGAGACAGAGGCAGGTGGACCTCTGTGAATTCCCAGGCTTTATAGAGAGGCCCCCAACCCAAATAAAAAAAAAAACATATATAAAAGTTTGACCAAACACCACCCCCCCCCAAAAAAAAAAGGAAGGAAGGAAGGAAAGAAGAAGGAGACATTATAAACTGTCTCCTTGGTCCTAGAAACTGGATCATGGGAATTTAGGACCTATGAGACAGTGCACGAGTCTTGTGATCTCACTTGGTAGATGAGTCTGGATTTTAACTCACAGATGTCCTTCTGCCTGTGTCTCCCACATGCTGGGATAAAGGGTTCCCTAATTCTTGAATGGCATACTGAAAGTAGTTATTTCTACTTGGTTTGCGTTTGATTTTTTTTTAAACAATCCATGCCTACTTATTTATTTATTTTTGGTTTTTCATGACAGGGTTTCTCTGTAGCTTTGGAACTAACCCTTGTAGACCAGGCTGGCCTCAAATTCACAAAGATCCACCTGCCTTTGCCTCCCAAGTGCTGGGATTAAAGGAATGTGCCACCACTACCCGCCTTTGTTTCTTTTATTTATTTTTGTTAAGCTCTACGTTTTTCTTTCCTCTCTTTCCATGCCTCCCCTTCAACCCTCTCCCAAGGTTCTGGCTATGACAAACAATGCTGCTATGAGCATAGTTGAGCCCATGTCCTCGTGGCACAATTGAGCATCCTTTACATATATACCTAAACGTGGTATTGCTGGGTCTTGAGGAAGGTTGTTTCCTAATTTTCTGAGAAATCGCCACACTGACATCCAAAGGGGGCGGTACCAGCTTGCATTCCCACCAGCGATGCAGGAGTGGTCCCTTTTCCCCACATCCTCTCCAGCATAAGTTGTCATCAGTGTTTTAGATCTTGGCCATTCTTACAGGTATAAAGTGGAATCTCAGAGCTGTTTTGATTTACATATCTCTGATGACTAAGGGTGTTGAACATCTCCTTAAGTGTCTTTCAGCCATTTTAGATTTCTCGGTTGAGAGTTCTCTGTTTAGGTCTGTACCTCCATGTTGTGAACTGGATTATTTGTTCTTGAAATGACCAATGTCTTGAGTTCTTTGTATATTTTGGAGATCAGACCTCTGTCTGATGTGGGGTTAGTGAAGATCTTTGCCCATTCTGTAAGGCCGTCGTTTTGTCTTGTTGGCCATGTCCTTTGCTTTACAGAAGAAGCCTTTCAGTTTCACGAGGTCCCATTGATTAATTTTGTTTCTCTCAGAGTCTGTGCTACTGGAGTTAGATTTAGGAAGTGGTCTCCTGTGCCGATGCGTTCAAATGCTTTTTTTTAAAAAATAAATATTTATTTATTATGTATACAATATTCTTTCTGTGTGTATGTCTGAAGGCCAGAAGAGAGCACCAGACCCTATTACAGATGGTTGTGAGCCACCATGTGGTTGCTGGGAATTGAACTCAGGACCTTTGGAAGAGCAGGCAATGCTCTTAACCGCTGAGCCATCTCTCCAGCCCCCGTTCAAATGCTTTTGATATTTTTATTTTTATATTTTTTTTATTGTGGATGAGGTCAATTATTTGAACTCTCAAATATTTTTATTGTTATTATCTGTTTGTTTATTTGTGGGTTTGCAACACGGGGTTTCCTTGTGTATCCTTGTATGCCCTGGGACTCACTTTGTAAACAAGACTGGCCTCAGACTCACAGAGATCCGCCTGCCTCTGCCTTCTAGTGATGGCATTAAAGGCGTACACTAAACACATTTTTTTTGAAAACAGGGTTTTTCTGTGTCACTTTGCCTGTCCTGAATCTCAATCTGCAGAACAAAGTAGCCTTAAACTCACAGTGATCTGCCTGCTTTGGTCTCCCTGATCTTGGAGGTGTTTTATCATCTATCTATCTATCTATCTATCTATCTATCTATCTATCTATCTATCTATCTATCTATCCATTCATTTCATTTATTAGTTTATTTATTTATTTTTTTGTTTTCTGAGACAGGGTTTCTCTCTAGCTTTCCTTCTTGCTTGCTTGCTTGATTTTTTTGCTTTCTTGCTCTCTTGCTTTTTTCCCCCTTCTTTTATTAGTTAGTTCTTGAGGCATGGTTTCTCTGTGTAACAGCCCTAGCTGTTCTCTCTCTCTCTCTCTCTCTCTCTCTCTCTCTCTCTCTCTCTCTCTCTCAAATATGTTTGGTTTTGTGTTTTGCTTTATGAGACAGGGTTTCTCTGCTGCTTTGGAGACTGTTGTTAAAACTAGCTCTTTTCTTGTAGACCAGGCTGTCCTAAAACTCCCAATGATCCTGTTTCTGCTAAATATGGAGCTAGTGCTCTTGAATGCCTTTGTCTGGTGAGGTCAAAAGCCACCCCCCCACACACAACAATTAAGAAGAGCCTGGAGAGCTAGTTTCGCCTCTCTTCCAGAGAAATTGGGTTCAATTCCCAGCACCTGCATGGCAGCTCATAGTGATTGTAAATTCAGTTTCTGGGTGATCTGACATCTTCAGACCATTGCACATAAAATAAAGTTAAGAAAATCATAAAAAAATTCCTTAAGAAATTGAAATTTAACTAAGTCCCACACAATTGGAAACACTCTCAAATAAAAGTAAAATAAATGGAAAAGAATACAGTGCTAAGTGCAGTTATGAAAATGTTTTGAAATGTGATACCTTCCCTGTCTCCCCCACATACACAAGCCACACTGAGAGATTTAAATAAAATCTGGGTAATCATTTATGTATCTGGCCTATGTCAGAGGGGCAGGGGAAGCTGAAGCCTTGTCCTTTGGGCTCCAGGTTCTCAGTACTGCGTCAAAAACTCGAGTGTATAGTGAGCCCATGTCTGTCCTGCCGGCAGCACTCAGGAACTGGGAATACAAGGATCAGGAGATCATCTTCAACAACCCAGCAAGTGCAAACCATCCTGGTGGGAAAGAGACCCTCTAAAAGAAATCAATAAAATGACATTTTTATTTTTTTCTGTCGGAAGTGAAAATGTTCCAAATAATTCACTGCATCAGTATTCCTGGAAATGATATCAAAATCAGAATTTTTCTTTTTTTTTTAACATTTTATTTTATTCTTATTATTTTCATTTTTATTTTTTTGGTTTTTCGAGACAGGGTTTCTCTGTGGTTTTGGAGCCTGTCCTGGAACTAGCTCTTGTAGACCAGGCTGGTCTCGAAATCACAGAGATCCGCCTGCCTCTGCCTCCCAAGTGCTGGGATTAAAGGCGTGCGCCACCACTGCCTGGCGTAAATCAGAATTTTTCATATTATTTCATGGCTGTTGTAATTTTCTCTGTGGCAGACAGAGGCAGGCAGATCTCTGTGAGTTTGAGGCCAGCCTGGTCATCTACAGTTCCAGGACAGGTGCCAAAGCTAAGAGAATCCTTGTCTCAGAAAATTTTTTTCTCTGCGTCTCACGTGTCGTGTGTCTTTCTCTAAGCAGGCCCAGGAATCCTAAGCGCCTGTAGGTGATCTAGGAAATCTCCTGTAGCAGGGGCCCTGGCCTCCACTCCTGGCCCCTGAGGGCACCTGGTAAAGTGAGAAGGCAGATTTCAGAGACTAGTAAAGTTCAAGGTCACCAGCCCTTCCCAACAGCTAGAACCTTTAAAGGGTGAGGCTACAACTTAATTGGCCTGCTTAGATATGGATATTTTTGTTGTGGTTCTTGTTTTACAGGGCAGGAACAGACATCCAACTGGGAATTTTCCACAGCTGTTTTAATTTTCTCAGACTCGGTATTTAGTATGAGAAGTGGTGTGTGGGGTTGTACAAACACAACTACTGAAAAAGAACCCTAAGAAAGCAGGCCTCCCTCCCTCCCTCCCTCCTTCCATCCCTCCCTCCCTCCCTCCCTCCCTCCCTCCCTCCCTCCCTCCCTCCCTCCCTCCCTCCCTCAGTTCCTCCCTCTCACCAAGCCATAATTGTGGCAGCCCCTTGGCCCACATAGTCCTTTCACTGATCAGTCAGACACACTCTTTTTTTATTTTTGAATTTTGGGTGAAGTCAATTAATTGAGCTCTTAGATGATGATGATGATGATTATTATTATTAGTTTATTTGTGTTTTTTTTTTTACATAGAGGTTCCCTGTGTCCCTGGAACTCACTTTGTAGACAAGGCTGGCCTCAGACTCACAGAGATCTAGCTGCCCCTGCCTCTACCTCTGCTTCCTAGTGCCGGAATTAAAGGCCTGTACTAAACACACTTTCCCCCCCTAAGTCAGGGTTTCTCTGTGTCTGTCGCTTTGCCTGTCCTAAAACTCACACTGCAGAACGAGGTGGCCTCAAACTCACAGCGATTTGCCTGTTTCTGCCTCTCCTGATTTCTGAGGGCTGAGAACTGAGAATAAAGAAATGTGCTGCCCAAAATATACTGCCGCTGCTGCAATTAAAAAAATAAATTAAAATAAAATAACCTGAGATAAACAAAGAAAAAAAGGAAAACACCTGTTTTTTCCTTCCTTCCTTCCTTCCTTCCTTCCTTCCATCCTTCCTTCCTTCCTTCCTTCCTTTCTTTTTCCTTACTTGTTTTTTTTCTGTTTTCTTCTTCTTTTATTATTATTATTATTATTATTATTATTATTATTATTATTATTTTTGGTGAAGGGTTTCTCTGTATAATACCTTTAACTCACTATATAAACCAGGCTGTCATCTTGGTAACATTATGGTTTTGTATTTTCTTATTTCTTGTCTGTAAATCAACAAATCAACATTTCTTCTCTCTCTCTCTCTCTCACACTCATTTAATTTATGTTTTATTTTATTTTTGGTTTGTGTTCTTGTTTTGATTTTCAAGGAAGGGTTTCTCTGTTGCTTTGGAGCCTGTCTTTGGAACTAGCTCTTGTCAACCAGGCTGGCTGGCCTCAAACTCCCAGAGATCCACCTGCCTCTCTGCCAGATATGGAACCAGTCATCTTGGTTAGTTCAAAAGCCACCCCATAAACACACACACACACACACACAACACACACACACACACACACACACACACAGAGGCACATCCAGAGAAACATATATTTTTTTTTTTCTTGGTTTTTCGAGACAGGGTTTCTCTGTGGCTTTGGAGCCTGTCCTGGAACTAGCTCTGTAGACCAGGCTGGTCTCGAACTCACAGAGATCCGCCTGCCTCTGCTTCCCGAGTGCTGGGATTAAAGGCTTGCGCCACCACTGCCCTGCGATGCCCCTACTATAAAAATGGGTTTCAGAAACCGGCCTTTTGCCACAGTGTCAGAAGCCCAAACTCTGCCTGTGGTCTCAGCTAGCTGATAAGCTTCTGTGACTCGCGGTGTGTTTGTATTTTTAAGTTTGTTTTTGGTTTATTAGACTTGGTGGTGTTCTCATCTTTGCATGACCCCCCCCCCTCGACCCAACATTTAAGTGTCTTTCAACCATTTTAGATCCCTCTGTTGAGAGTTCTCTGTTTAGGTCTGTACTCCATTTTTTAAAATTGGATTATTTGTTCTTTGGATGACCAATTTCTCGAGTTCTTTGTGTATTTTGGAGATTAGTGAAGATCTTTTCCCATTCTGTAAGGCCGTCGTTTTGTCTTCTTGGCCATGTTCTTTGCTTTACAGAAGCTTTTCAGTTTCAGGAGGTCTCACTTATTAATTGTTTCTCTCAGTGTCTGTTTTTTTTTTCTTTTTTTTTTCTTTCTTTTTTTTCTTTTTTTTCTTTCTTCTTTTTTTTCTTCTTCTTTTTTCTTTTTTTTCCTTTTTTTTCTTTTTTTTCTCTCTTTAGTTTTTTTCTTTGTTCTTTTTTTTGTTTTTTTCTTTTTTTTCTTTTCCTTTTCTCTCAGTGTCTGTGCTACTGGGGTTCTATTTAGCAAGCGTTCTCCTGTGCCAATGTGTTCAAGTGCATTTGATATTTTTATTTTTATATTCTTTTATTGTGGATGAAGTCAATTATTTGAACTCTCAAATATTTTTATTGTTATTATCTCTCTATTTGTTTGCTTATTTGTGGTTGTTCACCAACTTGACTATCTAGAGGAAGTAAAAGTCGTAACAAGGTTTCCGTAGGTGAACCTGCGGAAGGATCATTAACGTGAGAGAGCAGCGGCAGCGGCTCTGCCCGCCCGCTCGCCTGCCTCGCCCGAGTTCTCGCCGGGAGGCGAGCTCCCCGGGTCGCACGTGTGTTGTGCGCAGGGAAGTGTGCGTGCGCACGGGCACGCGTGGCGGTCGTGAGAGAGAGGTCGAGAGAGGGGGAAGGGGGACGGGCGCCGGCTCGCCCGCCCTCCTCGCCCCGTCCGAGGACCCGTGTCTGGCTCTGCCGCTGGCGGCTCACGGCGGACGGCGGCTCTCTTCCCGCTCTCGCTCTCCTCCGTCCACTCCCGCTGCTTGCCTCACCGCACCGCAGCGGCCCGTGGGTGTGTCCCCTCTTTCCCGGGCGCGCGCCTTTCCCTCTCCATCCCTCTTCCCGGGGGAGGATGGGCGAGGGTCTGGCGGCGCCCCGGGCCCCCTCTCGCCGCCGACCTCCGCTCGCGCGCCGTGGCGCCGCGGCGCGCCTGTCGGGGAGGCGGCGGAGGTTGGGCGCACTTTTTTTTCCCCCCTCTCCACCTCCTTCTCCAAAGGACCGGGGTAGACCAGTAGTCCCTCCCACCGGGCGGGAGGCCATTTTTTTCCCCCGGGGATGCGGCGGGTCGACCAGATGTCCCGCTGGACTCTTTTTTTTTTTTTTTTTTTTTTTTAATGTATAATATACATTATATCTTCCTAGACCTGACGGGTCGACCAGTTGTCTCTGTGCACTTCCTTTTTTTTGACGGACTGGAAGCGGGTCGACCAGTTGTCCGATTAAATATTTGGCCTTAAAATGCTAAGTACCGGGGTCGACCAGTTGGCCTTGTGAACTTGGGTCGACCAGTTGTCTTTTTCCATGTCTTGATTGACTGATGTCATTCTTCAATGTGTTGGTGGTTAGTTTATCTCTTTTGTTCTCGATGCCAACACGCCCCACTCACCAAACACTTTTTTTTTAATTTATTTATTTACTTATTTTTATTTTACTTTTTTATTATTTATTTATTTATACATACATACATACATCCTGTCTATCTGTCCAGATGGGGCAGGGGTAGAAGGGGCTAGCTATGAGAGGAAGGTGCTCGGTGGGCATCCAGTTGTAAATAAGGCTGGGAATAAATAGCTGAATATTAATTCATTTGAGTAATATTAAAACTGTTCAAGTAGAAAACAATTGCTTTCTTTTTCTGTTTGCCCAGAGATCTGACTGACTGCAACTTGGAAAGAAGACGGCCCTGCTGGACAGAGACCTCCCTCCTGCTTTGGGTGGGTCGACCAGTTTACATGTTTATTTCCACGTTTTGTCTTTTATGGATTGAATGGATGTGTCTCTCTCTTTTTTTTTTTTTTTTTGGTTTTTCGAGACAGGGTTTCTCTGTGGCTTTGGAGCCTGTCCTGGAACTAGCACTGTAGACCAGGCTGGTCTCGAACTCACAGAGATCCGCCTACCTCTGCCTCCCGAGTACTGGGATTAAAGGCGTGCGCCACCATCGCCCGGCTCTCATTTTTTTTTTCACGATTGCTTGCTTGCTTGCTTGCTTACTTACTTACTTACTTACTATCTGTTCAGCCCATCTCATTTACTTACTTCTTTAAAAAAAATGACCCACCTAGTTATTTACTTACTTACTTACTTACTTACTTACTTGTTCATTCATTCCTTCACTTCCTTATCTTCTTTCATATATCTGTTTATTTATCTGCTGATTTAGCGTGACTCATTTACTTATTGAATGTTTCAATTATTATTTAGTTTTATTCATTTATTCATTCTTTATGTCTATTTTTATGTATGTATTTACTTACTTTCTTAATTTTTTTTTTACTTTTTAAAATTTACTTAATTTTTTTCTTTCTTTGGGAATGTAGATTCTTTCTTCCTTTCTTCCTTTCTTTCCTTCTTTCTGTCTCCTGACTGTCACTGGCTAAGAAAATGGTGGCCTCCATGTCACTGGTCAACATAGCAGCTCCTAAAATGGAATTTGATGAAGGGATACATAGATAGATAGATAGATAGATAGATAGATAGATAGATAGATAGATAGGTAGATGGGATGCGCACACGCTCACACACACACACACACATATGCACGCACGTGCATGACATGTACAGATGGGGGGCGATTCCAATGTTTTCAGAGGAAGGTGCTCGCTGGTAATAATAAATGTGCTGGTAAATAAGGCTGGAAATAGCTGAATATTAAATCATTAAAACTCTTCAAATAAATAAAAAGCAATTCCATTTCTCTCTCTCTCTCTTTCTCACCATATACCAGCACATCTGAACTGACTGCAACATACAAAAGAAGAAGAAACACGGAAAGAAGACATCCCTGCTGGACAGGATCTGAGATGAGAATAAATTCATCGAATGGCTGCCAACAGCATTTCATTGAGAAGAGATTCCACATTTTATGCTGTACAGTTACTTAGTTAGATAGATAGATAAAGAGAGGCCTGTGAACTGGGGTGGGCTGTGGCTTCTCAGGTCACCTCAGGTCAGGGAGGGGCTGAGGAGTGTCCCATTGGCCTTGACAATAGGCAGGAGTCAGAGGTTAATGTCAGGGCAGGGCCTGAGAGTTCCTCAAAGGGAATGAATGGAGACCCTTGCTTACCTAAGAAATGCCTGACCTTGGAAAAGGACTTGTGGAAAGCGGGCCCTTGAAACTGTGGTTTCACGTCTTACTAGAAAGCTCCCTCTTGGAAGGGAAAGTCATCGTGATATCTTACTCTTTTCCCAAGGATACCCTACCTACCCTTCTGATCATTCTTACTGAATTAAGTCTTCCACTGCAAATAAATAAATAAATAAATAATAAATGAAGTGGGTGAGTGAGTGAGTGAGTGAGTAAGTAAGTAAGTAAGTAAGTAAGTAAGTAAACAAGCAAATACGTGGATGGACAAATAAATACAAAGTTTGCTGTTGTTGACTGACTTTTGATTTCATAATGAATCTCTCTCTCTCTCTCTCTCACACACACACACACACACACACTAAATATACAATAAAAGGAAGCATAACACCTTTACTCAGGGGGCAGAGTGAACTCTGAAAGTTTTCCAGGCGGGGGGGGGGAGAGACAGAATATAAGAACAAAATGAGAAACAAGGAAAAATAGTGTTGGCTGGCTGGCCGGCTTTCAGTTCCCTGACAGAAATGAGCACATTGTGGAGGAAACACAAAGTTGTTACACTATGTGGGTGTGATGAGGAGAGATTGTGAGTGAGTGTCCTGTCAGAACAAAGTTAGTCCCATAGTTGATGAAATTCATTATCCCAAAACTTCAGCAGAATATATCCCAAGTTTGCAAATGTGTGATCAGCTTGTGACAGGTTGGGCTGGAGATGCTGAGAACTGGGGAGCCCTCAATGCAAGAGCAGACACTCATTCCCATGAAGAGGGAGAGAGGGAGGGAGGGAGGGAGGGAGGGATCATTCATTCCTATACTCAAGTTTAAAGAAAGATGAGTGGCTATCTATGGAGAGACCACTCACAGATATGAAAAATCATTTCCTAAAAATCAAATTTCTCAGTCAGTATGCAACTGCTATGGTGCTTCTCCTAGATAGAGCAAAACACACAAACAAACTGATTCCTTGATCTAGAGCCACAGTGCACATGCTGTGGAAAAGGGGACATGGCCAACTTGAATCACAATATTCATCAGAGCATGAAAAGAGCGTAAAAAGGACACAGAGGAGAGATAATTGTGGTCCTTCCTTCCTCCCTCCCTCCCTCCCTCCCTCCCTCCCTCCTTCCCTCAGGAAGTGACTGACAGATGAGACTTTGTCCAAGCAGGTTCTGTCTGAAATACCAGACTTGAGTTTCCCCCTCTGTGGGTATTAGCTAATCAGTCCTCCCTTCTTTCTGTAGGAAGGTGGTGCATGTCTCTCAGAACTTACCTGGTTTCCTCTGCACCAGGTGAACCAGGGAAAAGCTTTCTAAGCCTTATTCAGACCCATAGAGGCTGCGCTGTGTGTGACTTCAGAGACCTCAGGGAGTATAGGGGTGGGTGGGTGCTTGATGCTTCAGACTCATGTCATTGAAGGACATAACATAGTCTGGATTCACAGAGATTCACAACACAGAGCCATTGTCACTTACTAACAGCTCAGGACACCCAGAGCTAACAAGAAATTGCAGTCTCAGCCGGGCTTTAATCACAGCACACACACAGATCTCTGTGAATTCAAAGATGGCCTGATTTACAGAGTGAGTTTTAGGACAGCCCAAGATACACAAAGAAACCCTTTCTTGAAAAACAAAGCAAAACAGCAAAAGAAAGAAAGACAAGGAAAAAGAAAAAAATGGCAGTCTCTTTCCACTCTCTCCTCCATTGGCTCTTAAAGAGCTCTCAAGCTGAACTGGAGACCATGGTGTCACTCAAAACTGGGAAGCCAGAAACCTTAGGGGGGTCACAGGAGTCGGACTGACTGCAGCACTTGATGCCTCAACCCTGCTAATGGCTGTGATATAAGGCATGGTAAAATACGGGCTTTGGCAGAGCACTACTCCCCTTTCTCTATTATTATTGCTACACAACGAAAAGGACCGGGGGGGGGGGGGGGGGGGTGTGATGATGTGCAGTCAGTGCTGGTATTGAAATCTCACTGACTCCTTCCGCACTCCTTGTCAATTCCCGACTTTGTCAAATCAACTATCGTGAATCTTTGATGTGGGTTGGCCCTTTAGGAACTCAGAGAAACAAGACAGACAGACCTGTTTCATCCCAGAAACCTCCCAGTTCCTGAGCCCTAGCCCTGGAAGTCTCAAAGCCATCACATCCAGAAATCTCTCTAGTCCCTGCTAGTGGTGAACTCACTTCGTCTTCCCCAGGACCACTAATTATTTCTCCATGTTTTCCTGTGAGATCTGAGGCCAGCTTTCTTCTTCCTCCCTCTGGCCTCTCCACGAACGATCTCCATTCTCTAGACAACATGTCTAGAACCGAGTCTTATAGGCACCGAGAGAGTGTGTCTTGAGGGCAGTTGGCGTTTCTAGGACACGAGTGACATCACAAAATTCCGAGAGCTCTCTGGGATACCGTGGAATTTCCAGAGAAGGGACTGCTGATGTCGTGAGGCACGGCCTTTACCTCCTTGCTGATATTTCTCCCCGAACTGACCGACCGACCGACCGACCGACCGACCAACCGGAACCTGAGGTTTCCTTTCCAGGAGTCTCTCCTCCGACACAGAGGGAGCCATTCAGGATTTCCTCCTTCCAAAACCAGAAATTTCTCTCTGCTTCATTAATATCTTCTCACTACTTCCTGAACCCATGGGGAGTTAGTTAGTTGAACACTCACTTTTTTCATGAATGACCCTTCCTCCCTCTCCTGAACATCTCATATTACTGATTCATACTCAGTAAAACAGTAATATGAGAAATTAGGCCAGGAGGACATGGAAGATGAGGGTTGAGTCTTCTGAAGTGAACAAGCACTTAGGGAAGGCTAAACTTAAGGGAATTTGACTCTGAGTGGCAAGACATGAATAGCTGCTGCCAAGGCACAGATACAGGCACCAACTGGGCCCTCGGCATCCTCCTGCATCATCAGAGCTGTGTGGGAAACTCAGCCCAAAGGAGGGGCCGTGTTCAAAGGGAGAGGGCATTTTCGAGGACAGCACTGTTTTCTTTTTCTTCTTTCTTTCTTTCTTTCTTTCTTTCTTTCTTTCTTTCTTTTTTTTTTTCGAGACAGGGTTGTTCTGTAGTTTTTTTTTTTTTGGAGCCTGTCCTGGAACTAGCTCTTGTAGACCAGGCTGGTCTTGAACTCACATGCTTTCTTTTTTTTTCTATTGGATATTTTTGACTTCTTTATCAAAGATCAGGTGTTCGAAGATGTGTGGATCGATATCCGGGTCTTCTATTCGGTTCCATTGGTCCTCCTGTCTGTTCTTATGCCAGGACCAGGCTGTTTTCAGAACTGTAGCTTACAGAGTGTTCTTGCAGGTGGGGCACAGAAGAGGTTAATTACGGTACCTTAGTTCTTCTGCTTTTCTAGCAGACCGGAGCCCAGCTGACAGGAATCCAGTAGAGATGGTGTCAAGGTTCACACTGACACTAACAGCTGTAACTTGAGCAGGATTTGTGATCCACATGAAATTTGCAATGAATTGCAGCAAATCTGTGACACTCTAACTTGCTCAGGCTCAGTATCTGAACATACAGATGTTTGCAATGATCACTGGCTTCAGGATTTTTTTGTTGTTGTTGTTGTTGTTGTTTTGTTTTTCCATGAGACAGGGTTTCCCTGTAGCTGAAGTTTAACGGCCTGGTGTTTTTGTGACTTACTGCTTCAAAGAACTTCTCCATTTCTTTATCCCTAAGGGAAAAGAAATATAATCACTAAATACATTTAAGTGTCTTTCAACCATTTTAGATCCCTCTGTTGAGAGTTCTCTGTTTAGGTCTGTACTCCATTGTTGATTGCCTCGGCAGGCTACTTAGTCTAGGGTTAGTAGCCCGCCTGGCAGTTCAGTTATTCCAGGGTCACGGAGAGGCCCTACCTGGAAGATATGGGCTAGGAGACAGGAAGAAGGCTATGCAAGGTTTGTCAAAGCCTCCGTTTATTAGGGACGAGATACAACCTTTTATAGGGTAAGGAGTTGGGGGGATGGGGCACAGGGTTCTGGGCTCTTGCCGCGTGGTTCACGTTGGTCACATGGTCCTCGTTGGTCACGTAGGCAGGAGGTTATCTTCGGTCAAGTTACAGTAGGCCTGGAAGTTGCAACTAGGAGATGACACACCTAGTTCTCGAGATAGTTTGGAATGCGGGGTGGGTTCCGCTAACAGATAGCTCTCATTAACAACCAATTTGGGTGTGGGGTAGGCTCTGTCAATAGAACCATTCTTAACACAATTAGGGGTGTGGGGTTCTCTGCAGACTCCCCAGGGTGATGGTTCCTGTAATGATTTTAGGAGGAAATTGGCTCCTGACAGATCCCCCTTTCTTTTATAAAGACAGGTAGCTATTAAGTGAAGGGCATCAGGTCAGAGTCCAACCAAGGTGTCAGATCTAAAGGAGAAGGGACTGGGACCAAGGAGAGACCCTCCTCTCGAATGGTGAAGCAATTTACCTCTCCTGGGAACAGAGGGGTGCCTTATGATTCTTAGGTCTAGTGGGGACCAGGTCTTTATCCCCCTTACCCGTCCTAGGATTCCCAGTATCCTGTCTTAGGTTGGGGGATTTCCTGCCACAAGTCACCCATCCTTGGAGCTCCTCAAATGAAAGGTATCTAGCGAGATTTAAAGTAAACAGATCACAGGTCACCCTGTCTTAGGCCATGTGGAGGGCACTCCTCGTGCCTGGCACCATGCCATGTTGAGCCGGCCAGTACAGCCTCTGTATGGTGTGCTGTTCAGGCGAGGATCCACACTAACTCCCGTCATTGGGCCCCTGTGTCTATCATTAATGAAAAGGCTGTGAGGAGCTCCTCAAACAGAATATAATGATATAATTTTGGGCACCAATAACTCCATCTTCCAGACAAGAAAAAAGGGCGTTTTCCAAACCCAGTATTCACCTTTTAATCTGGCCTTAGGTATCCTCCTTCCTAAATGCCTACTCCACAATAAGGTTATGAGTGCTGCCTGCCAATAATTAGGGCAGTGTAAAAGGGATCTGAATCTATAATTCTTAACATATGCATTAAACCCAAACACTTTACAGCGTGTGTCAATCCTTTCCCAACATCTATAAGCAGTTCTAAGTATCAGGTCAATTGTAGTAAGAGCACAACGATATACATTGTTGTTATCAAATACCACCAGTTCCAGTCTCTGAGCAACAGTGACAGGAACCCTAATCTTTCCCCTTCTTAAGTGAAGAGAGGTTAATATTTTAATTAAAATGAGTTCTGTGTCCCAAAGATTAAAACTGTCTGATGTTTAGTCTGCATCAGAAGCAGCTTTTAGGGCAGGTGGGATTCCTGAGTGAGATGAGCTGGATTCAGCTATCTGAAGCAGCACATCCTGGCACTTATCTCAGGCGGGTCTCCCTGGACTCTCTAGAGGCAGAGTTGACACCCTGCAGAGTGGGGTAGCAGGTTGTGTTATCAGTCACTCCTCTCCTTGGGGGCAGGAAAGGCCGGACCAAGGACCTCTCCCCAATCTCCTCTGGAACTCCTCTGTGGAATGTCCGCAGCCTCGACAGCATCAGATCCAGCTTTTCTTTTCTTTCTGTGAAAAAAGCATAAACATATCCTCGACCCCAAATATAAATAGGTCGGGTTTTTTCATAATGCATTGCAAGGGCTTTTCCACCTTGCCTTAGCAAAGGTTAGCTTGGTGTTATCACACCAGATCCGTTTGCGTTAGGATCTGCTTGCAACTTTTTTTGAGTTGCTTTGAAGGAGCCTTGTTACGCTCCACAATTTTTTTTTATTAGCCATATATGCAGTTTTCCATTGGAAAAGCCGTTTGTAAAATTTAGCATAAAATCCTTTAAGGGATTTTTTTTTGCTATAACATTAGCAAAATACAGTTGTGTGAATTGTAGCAATGATCTTGGAAAAGATTATTGTTTTTTGGCCTTTGAATTGGGCAAAGACAATTGTCCAGGAATCAGTCTTAAAATTATCAATGAATCTATTATTTAGTATAGGAAACATTGATCATAGTCAATATTTTGTCAAACCATTTTTTAGCTTTTATCCTGTCCTTTTGTATCAGACGGGCTACTGTTTTAAATTAAGAGTTTAATATCTTAACTAGCAAAACTGAGAAGATTTAGCCATAAACAGCATTTTTTTTATAAAACTGTTGTAGAATAAGTTTTACATTTAATATACACATTTGTCATAGGTGAATTATAATTAATATACTGTATCTGTTGATTATTGTATACTTTACCTGTTGATTTATATTTTACCTGCTTGAATACCTGTTAGGCAGCTTGTTTAAGCTCTCTATTGGAAACTGTTTTTTTTTTTTTTTTGGTAAGAATTTTACCTATCGGCTCAAGGTCCCTTATAAGAATATTATAACTAGGGCTTTAACCATTGTATATCTAATTAAAAGTTTTTAAGCTATCCTCCTCTTAAGTTTTAAGTCTGCCTTGCAGATAGGAAAATGGAAAAATGAAGCATTTTTTAACTAATAATGCTGGCCTCATTAGACACCAACATGTAGAAGAATGAAAATAAATCTATATCCATCTCCATGTACAAAACTTTTTAAGTTTAAATGAGCCAAAGGCCTCAGCATATAAAAATTATGTTGAACCTCATAGAGAAAAATTTTTGAAGCACACTTTGCCACATCTCAAACACAGCCTCAGTGGCATAAACATTTGAAGAAACCATAAATCTCCTGAACTGAGAAACTTTTGTATAACAAGGCTATAGAGTGGGAAAAGATCTTTACTTATCATAAATCCATTCCAAAAATATATGAAGAACTCAGGAAATTAGTTATTAAAAATTTTAATCCCAAAAAATATTTCTTTATAAAAGAAAGGGAATCCTAGGACGGGTAAGGGGGATAAAGACCTGGTCCCCACTAGACCTAAGAATCATAAGGCACCCCTCTGTTCCCAGGAGAGGTAAATTGCTTCACCATTCGAGAGGAGGGTCTCTCCTTGGTCCCAGTCCCTTCTCCTTTAGATCTGACACCTTGGTTGGACTCTGACCTGATGCCCTTCACTTAATAGCTACCTGTCTTTATAAAAGAAAGGGGGATCTGTCAGGAGCCAATTTCCTCCCAAAATCATTACAGGATTTTTGGAATTTATGACCCTCCCGGACCACTGCGGTGTGGCCGCTTTCCTCAAAAAATTCTTTCTCCTGGTCACTGGGGGTTGAACTCCTCCCCCACCAACCAAGGCCACGTGTGCGACCTCAGCAAGGATGGTCTCCGGGCCCTGCCATCCCTAGACCCGAGTGAGAGTCTCCCTAGTACTGAGGGACCCTCATTCTGTCTATTTTTTAAAATTAGGCAAATATCTACCTCAAAACTTAGCAATACCCCTTTTGGGCCTAAATACAAAGATGTTTGACCAAACCACAAGGACACGTGCTCAGCCATGCCCACAGCAGAACCATTTTATCATAGCCTAGAATCTAGGATAAATGAGACAGCATCCCTTTAAATATCCATGAATACCACAAAATATCTTGGAGTAACTCCAAGCAAGCAGGACAGAAGTTTTTGGGTCCCATCATCTCTGCCTGTGAAGGCGGAAATGTTTTTTATTTTTAACCATTATCATTTGTTAGAGTATAACTCTGGCCCTTGATAAATTTAATTAAGAGGCCTGAGTCTCAGCAGACCACCTTGAAGCCACACCTGGCAGCAGGAAAGGACCTCAAGCTGAAACCCAAGAGCGGGCCGTACAAATGGAAAAACTTGTAGGATAAGAACTTTAAATCTTGAAAGATCCCCTACTTTCTTGCGGAAGCAGAAGAAACACAGCAAAAATGACAATTTCACTGAAAGCAGTTTACAGATTCAGTGTAAATGTCCACTAAAAATTATAGCAACATTTCTCACAGAACTCACAGATTTAATGTAAATGTTCATTAAAATTATAGCAAAACTTTTCACAGAACTCAAAAGAACAATATAGAACTCAAAAGAACAATCTCCAACCTTATACGAAAGAAATAGAAACTCAGGATAGCCTAAACAATTCTAAAAATCCTCTGAATATATCACAATCTTTGATTTTAAAACTTTTTTTTACAAAACCATAATACTGAAATTAATCTACCTTAGATATAAACTTATATACCTATAAACTAAAGATTTTTGACCAAGAAGCAAGATTTTTAAAATGGAAAAGAAGCATATTTACTGTCCTAAATGAAGCTGCAGCTTTTTAAGTCTAGATTCCTGTATAGCAAACCTGCCTGTCAGCTTTTGCTCCATATGGCAGGGGGTTAAAGACATAGGCTCTCTAGCCCTAGCAGCCAGCCTGCTTGGCAGGCGTAGCTGTGTGGATTGTACCCTAACTTCTCGCATCTCGAGGGACTCCCTTTTGAGTCCACAAGCAAACACATAAAGCAAACACATGAATCTCTGTTTTTGACTCTTACTCCTCTCTCCCTGAGTGATTGATTAAATTCCTGTATGAATTTCTCTTCCCTTGAAAGTCCCACATCTTTTTGGACGACGGTGAGCCTGCGCCTACCTTGTCCTGCAGATCTGTCCGAGTTTTACAGCCGCAGAACCTTCTGTTTTCTTCTTGTTGTCCCGGGACTGCGCGTTGTCGTCCGATAGTTGACCGTGCTCCGAGTCGCTGGTTCGGGCGCCACTGTCGATTGCCTCGGCAGGCTACTTAGTCTAGGGTTAGTAGCCCGCCTGGCAGTTCAGTTATTCCAGGGTCACGGAGAGGCACTACCTGGAAGATATGGGCTAGGAGACAGGAAGAAGGCTATGCAAGGTTTGTCAAAGCCTCCGTTTATTAGGGACGAGATACAACCTTTTATAGGGTAAGGAGTTGGGGGGATGGGGCACAGGGTTCTGGGCTCTTGCCGCGTGGTTCACGTTGGTCACATGGTCCTCGTTGGTCACGTAGGCAGGAGGTTATCTTCGGTCAAGTCACAGTAGGCCTGGAAGTTGCAACTAGGAGATGACACACCTAGTTCTCGAGATAGTTTGGAATGCGGGGTGGGTTCCGCTAACAGATAGCTCTCATTAACAACCAATTTGGGTGTGGGGTAGGCTCTGTCAATAGAACCATTCTTAACACAATTAGGGGTGTGGGGTTCTCTGCAGACTCCCCAGGGTGATGGTTCCTGTAATGATTTTAGGAGGAAATTGGCTCCTGACACTCCATTTTTTAAAATTGGATTATTTGTTCTTTGGATGACCAATTTCTCGACTTCTTTGTGTATTTTGGAGATTAGTGAAGATCTTTTCCCATTCTGTAAGGCCGTCGTTTTGTCTTGTTGGCCATGTTCTTTGCTTTACAGAAGCTTTTCAGTTTCAGGAGGTCTCACTTATTAATTGTTTCTCTCAGTGTCTGTTTTTTTTTCTTTTTTCTTTCTTTTTTTTTCTTTTTTTTCTTTTTTTCTTTTTTTCTTTTTTTTCTTCTTCTTCTTTTCTTTTTTTTCTTTTTTTTCTCTCTTTAGTTTTTTTCTTTGTTCTTTTTTTTTGTTTTGTTTTTCTTTTTTTTTTCTTTTTTCTTTTTTTTCTTTTTCTCTCAGTGTCTGTGCTACTGGGGTTCTATTTAGCAAGCGTTCTCCTGTGCCAATGTGTTCAAGTGCATTTGATATTTTTATTTTTATATTCTTTTATTGTGGATGAAGTCAATTATTTGAACTCTCAAATATTTTTATTGTTATTATCTCTCTGTTTGCTTATTTGTGGTTGTTCACCAACTTGACTATCTAGAGGAAGTAAAAGTCGTAACAAGGTTTCCGTAGGTGAACCTGCGGAAGGATCATTAACTTGAGAGAGCAGCGGCGGCGGCTCTGCCCGCCCGCTCGCCTGCCTCGCCCGAGTTCTCGCCGGGAGGCGCGCTCCCCGGGTCGCACGTGTGTTGTGCGCACGGAAGTGTGCGTGCGCACGGGCGCGCGTGGCGGTCGTGAGAGAGAGGTCGAGAGAGGGGGAAGGGGGACGGGCGCCGGCTCGCCCGCCCTCCTCGCCCCGTCCGAGGACCCGTGTCTGGCTCTGCCGCTGGCGGCTCACGGCGGACGGCGGCTCTCTTCCCGCTCTCGCTCTCCTCCGTCCACTCCCTCTGCTTGCCTCACCGCACCGCAGCGGCCCGCGGGTGTGTCCCCTCTTTCCCGGGCGCGCGCCTTTCCCTCTCCATCCCTCTTCCCGGGGGAGGATGGGCGAGGGTCTGGCGGCGCCCCGGGCCCCCTCTCGCCGCCGACCTCCGCTCGCGCGCCGTGGCGCCGCGGCGCGCCTGTCGGGGAGGCGGCGGAGGTTGGGCGCACTTTTTTTTCCCCCCTCTCCACCTCCTTCTCCAAAGGACCGGGGTAGACCAGTAGTCCCTCCCACCGGGTGGGAGGCCATTTTTTTCCCCCGGGGATGCGGCGGGTCGACCAGATGTCCCGCTGGACTCTTTTTTTTTTTTTTTTTTTAATGTATAATATATATTATATCTTCCTAGACCTGACGGGTCGACCAGTTGTCTCTGTGCACTTCCTTTTTTTTGACGGACTGGAAGCGGGTCGACCAGTTGTCCGATTAAATATTTGGCCTTAAAATGCTAAGTACCGGGGTCGACCAGTTGGCCTTCCGAACTTGGGTCGACCAGTTGTCTTTTTCCATGTCTTGATTGAATGATGTCATTCTTCAGTGTGTTGGTGGTTAGTTTATCTCTTTTGTTCTCTATGCCAACACGCCCCACTCACCAAACACTTTTTTTTTAATTTATTTATTTACTTATTTTTATTTTACTTTTTTATTATTTATTTATTTATACATACATACATACATCCTGTCTATCTGTCCAGATGGGGCAGGGGTAGAAGGGGCTAGCTATGAGAGGAAGGTGCTCGGTGGGCATCCAGTTGTAAATAAGGCTGGGAATAAATAGCTGAATATTAATTCATTTGAGTAATATTAAAACTGTTCAAGTAGAAAACAATTGCTTTCTTTTTCTGTTTGCCCAGAGATCTGACTGACTGCAACTTGGAAAGAAGACGGCCCTGCTGGACAGAGACCTCCCTCCTGCTTTGGGTGGGTCGACCAGTTTACATGTTTATTTCCACGTTTTGTCTTTTATGGATTGAATGGATGTGTCTCTCTCTTTTTTTTTTTTTTTTTTTTGGTTTTTCGAGACAGGGTTTCTCTGTGGCTTTGGAGCCTGTCCTGGAACTAGCACTGTAGACCAGGCTGGTCTCGAACTCACAGAGATCCGCCTACCTCTGCCTCCCGAGTACTGGGATTAAAGGCGTGCGCCACCATCGCCCGGCTCTCATTTTTTTTTTCACGATTGCTTGCTTGCTTGCTTGCTTACTTACTTACTTACTTACTATCTGTTCAGCCCATCTCATTTACTTACTTCTTTAAAAAAAATGACCCACCTAGTTATTTACTTACTTACTTACTTGTTCATTCATTCCTCCACTTCCTTATCTTCTTTCATATATCTGTTTATTTATCTGCTGATTTAGCGTGACTCATTTACTTATTGAATGTTTCAATTATTATTTAGTTTTATTCATTTATTCATTCTTTATGTCTATTTTTATGTATGTATTTACTTACTTTCTTAATTTTTTTTTTACTTTTTAAAATTTACTTAATTTTTTTCTTTCTTTGGGAATGTAGATTCTTTCTTCCTTTCTTCCTTTCTTTCCTTCTTTCTGTCTCCTGACTGTCACTGGCTAAGAAAATGGTGGCCTCCATGTCACTGGTCAGCATAGCAGCTCCTAAAATGGAATTTGATGAAGGGATACATAGATAGATAGATAGATAGATAGATAGATAGATAGATAGATAGATAGATAGATAGATAGATAGATGGGATGCGCACACGCTCACACACACACACACACACACACACACACACATATGCACGCACGTGCATGACATGTACAGATGGGGGGCGATTCCAATGTTTTCAGAGGAAGGTGCTCGCTGGTAATAATAAATGTGCTGGTAAATAAGGCTGGAAATAGCTGAATATTAAATCATTAAAACTCTTCAAATAAATAAAAAGCAATTCCATTTCTCTCTCTCTCTCTTTCTCACCATATACCAGCACATCTGAACTGACTGCAACATACAAAAGAAGAAGAAACACGGAAAGAAGACATCCCTGCTGGACAGGATCTGAGATGAGAATAAATTCATCGAATGGCTGCCAACAGCATTTCATTGAGAAGAGATTCCACATTTTATGCTGTACAGTTACTTAGTTAGATAGATAGATAAAGAGAGGCCTGTGAACTGGGGTGGGCTGTGGCTTCTCAGGTCACCTCAGGTCAGGGAGGGGCTGAGGAGTGTCCCATTGGCCTTGACAATAGGCAGGAGTCAGAGGTTAATGTCAGGGCAGGGCCTGAGAGTTCCTCAAAGGGAATGAATGGAGACCCTTGCTTACCTAAGAAATGCCTGACCTTGGAAAAGGACTTGTGGAAAGCGGGCCCTTGAAACTGTGGTTTCACGTCTTACTAGAAAGCTCCCTCTTGGAAGGGAAAGTCATCGTGATATCTTACTCTTTTCCCAAGGATACCCTACCTACCCTTCTGATCATTCTTACTGAATTAAGTCTTCCACTGCAAATAAATAAATAAATAAATAATAAATGAAGTGGGTGAGTGAGTGAGTGAGTGAGTGAGTAAGTAAGTAAGTAAGTAAGTAAACAAGCAAATACGTGGATGGACAAATAAATACAAAGTTTGCTGTTGTTGACTGACTTTTGATTTCATAATGAATCTCTCTCTCTCTCTCTCTCTCTCTCTCACACACACACACACACACTAAATATACAATAAAAGGAAGCATAACACCTTTACTCAGGGGGCAGAGTGAACTCTGAAAGTTTTCCAGGCGGGGGGGGGGGGGGAGAGACAGAATATAAGAACAAAATGAGAAACAAGGAAAAATAGTGTTGGCTGGCTGGCCGGATTTCAGTTCCCTGACAGAAATGAGCACATTGTGGAGGAAACACAAAGTTGTTACACTATGTGTGTGTGATGAGGAGAGATTGTGAGTGAGTGTCCTGTCAGAACAAAGTTAGTCCCATAGTTGATGAAATTCATTATCCCAAAACTTCAGCAGAATATATCCCAAGTTTGCAAATGTGTGATCAGCTTGTGACAGGTTGGGCTGGAGATGCTGAGAACTGGGGAGCCCTCAATGCAAGAGCAGACACTCATTCCCATGAAGAGGGAGAGAGGGAGGGAGGGAGGGAGGGAGGGAGGGATCATTCATTCCTATACTCAAGTTTAAAGAAAGATGAGTGGCTATCTATGGAGAGACCACTCACAGATATGAAAAATCATTTCCTAAAAATCAAATTTCTCAGTCAGTATGCAACTGCTATGGTGCTTCTCCTAGATAGAGCAAAACACACAAACAAACTGATTCCTTGATCTAGAGCCACAGTGCACATGCTGTGGAAAAGGGGACATGGCCAACTTGAATCACAATATTCATCAGAGCATGAAAAGAGCGTAAAAAGGACACAGAGGAGAGATAATTGTGGTCCTTCCTTCCTCCCTCCCTCCCTCCCTCCCTCCCTCCCTCCCTCCCTCCTTCCCTCAGGAAGTGACTGACAGATGAGACTTTGTCCAAGCAGGTTCTGTCTGAAATACCAGACTTGAGTTTCCCCCTCTGTGGGTATTAGCTAATCAGTCCTCCCTTCTTTCTGTAGGAAGGTGGTGCATGTCTCTCAGAACTTACCTGGTTTCCTCTGCACCAGGTGAACCAGGGAAAAGCTTTCTAAGCCTTATTCAGACCCATAGAGGCTGCGCTGTGTGTGACTTCAGAGACCTCAGGGAGTATAGGGGTGGGTGGGTGCTTGATGCTTCAGACTCATGTCATTGAAGGACATAACATAGTCTGGATTCACAGAGATTCACAACACAGAGCCATTGTCACTTACTAACAGCTCAGGACACCCAGAGCTAACAAGAAATTGCAGTCTCAGCCGGGCTTTAATCACAGCACACACACAGATCTCTGTGAATTCAAAGATGGCCTGATTTACAGAGTGAGTTTTAGGACAGCCCAAGATACACAAAGAAACCCTTTCTTGAAAAACAAAGCAAAACAGCAAAAGAAAGAAAGACAAGGAAAAAGAAAAAAATGGCAGTCTCTTTCCACTCTCTCCTCCATTGGCTCTTAAAGAGCTCTCAAGCTGAACTGGAGACCATGGTGTCACTCAAAACTGGGAAGCCAGAAACCTTAGGGGGGTCACAGGAGTCGGACTGACTGCAGCACTTGATGCCTCAACCCTGCTAATGGCTGTGATATAAGGCATGGTAAAATACGGGCTTTGGCAGAGCACTACTCCCCTTTCTCTATTATTATTGCTACACAACGAAAAGGACGGGGGGGGGGGGTGATGATGTGCAGTCAGTGCTGGTATTGAAATCTCACTGACTCCTTCCGCACTCCTTGACAATTCCCGACTTTGTCAAATCAACTATCGTGAATCTTTGATGTGGGTTGGCCCTTTAGGAACTCAGAGAAACAAGACAGACAGACCTGTTTCATCCCAGAAACCTCCCAGTTCCTGAGCCCTAGCCCTGGAAGTCTCAAAGCCATCACATCCAGAAATCTCTCTAGTCCCTGCTAGTGGTGAACTCACTTCGTCTTCCCCAGGACCACTAATTATTTCTCCATGTTTTCCTGTGAGATCTGAGGCCAGCTTTCTTCTTCCTCCCTCTGGCCTCTCCACGAACGATCTCCATTCTCTAGACAACATGTCTAGAACCGAGTCTTATAGGCACCGAGAGAGTGTGTCTTGAGGGCAGTTGGCGTTTCTAGGACACGAGTGACATCACAAAATTCCGAGAGCTCTCTGGGATACCGTGGAATTTCCAGAGAAGGGACTGCTGATGTCGTGAGGCACGGCCTTTACCTCCTTGCTGATATTTCTCCCCGAACTGACCAACCGACCGACCGACCGACCGACCAACCGGAACCTGAGGTTTCCTTTCCAGGAGTCTCTCCTCCGACACAGAGGGAGCCATTCAGGATTTCCTCCTTCCAAAACCAGAAATTTCTCTCTGCTTCATTAATATCTTCTCACTACTTCCTGAACCCATGGGGAGTTAGTTAGTTGAACACTCACTTTTTTCATGAATGACCCTTCCTCCCTCTCCTGAACATCTCATATTACTGATTCATACTCAGTAAAACAGTAATATGAGAAATTAGGCCAGGAGGACATGGAAGATGAGGGTTGAGTCTTCTGAAGTGAACAAGCACTTAGGGAAGGCTAAACTTAAGGGAATTTGACTCTGAGTGGCAAGACATGAATAGCTGCTGCCAAGGCACAGATACAGGCACCAACTGGGCCCTCGGCATCCTCCTGCATCATCAGAGCTGTGTGGGAAACTCAGCCCAAAGGAGGGGCCGTGTTCAAAGGGAGAGGGCATTTTCGAGGACAGCACTGTTTTCTTTTTCTTCTTTCTTTCTTTCTTTCTTTCTTTCTTTCTTTCTTTTTTTTTTCGAGACAGGGTTGTTCTGTAGTTTTTTTTTTTTTTGGAGCCTGTCCTGGAACTAGCTCTTGTAGACCAGGCTGGTCTTGAACTCACATGCTTTCTTTTTTTTTCTATTGGATATTTTTGACTTCTTTATCAAAGATCAGGTGTTCGAAGATGTGTGGATCGATATCCGGGTCTTCTATTCGGTTCCATTGGTCCTCCTGTCTGTTCTTATGCCAGGACCAGGCTGTTTTCAGAACTGTAGCTTACAGAGTGTTCTTGCAGGTGGGGCACAGAAGAGGTTAATTACGGTACCTTAGTTCTTCTGCTTTTCTAGCAGACCGGAGCCCAGCTGACAGGAATCCAGTAGAGATGGTGTCAAGGTTCACACTGACACTAACAGCTGTAACTTGAGCAGGATTTGTGATCCACATGAAATTTGCAATGAATTGCAGCAAATCTGTGACACTCTAACTTGCTCAGGCTCAGTATCTGAACATACAGATGTTTGCAATGATCACTGGCTTCAGGATTTTTTTTTTTTTGTTGTTGTTGTTGTTTTGTTTTTCCACGAGACAGGGTTTCCCTGTAGCTGAAGTTTAACGGCCTGGTGTTTTTGTGACTTACTGCTTCAAAGAACTTCTCCATTTCTTTATCCCTAAGGGAAAAGAAATATAATCACTAAATACATTTAAGTGTCTTTCAACCATTTTAGATCCCTCTGTTGAGAGTTCTCTGTTTAGGTCTGTACTCCATTTTTTAAAATTGGATTATTTGTTCTTTGGATGACCAATTTCTTGACTTCTTTGTGTATTTTGGAGATTAGTGAAGATCTTTTCCCATTCTGTAAGGCCGTCGTTTTGTCTTGTTGGCCATGTTCTTTGCTTTACAGAAGCTTTTCAGTTTCAGGAGGTCTCACTTATTAATTGTTTCTCTCAGTGTCTGTTTTTTTTTCTTTTTTTTTCTTTTTTCTTTCTTTTTTTTCTTTTTTTTCTTTTTTTCTTTTTTTCTTTTTTTTCTTCTTCTTTTCTTTTTTTTCTTTTTTTTCTCTCTTTAGTTTTTTTCTTTGTTCTTTTTTTTTGTTTTGTTTTTCTTTTTTTTTTCTTTTTTCTTTTTTTTCTTTTTCTCTCAGTGTCTGTGCTACTGGGGTTCTATTTAGCAAGCGTTCTCCTGTGCCAATGTGTTCAAGTGCATTTGATATTTTTATTTTTATATTCTTTTATTGTGGATGAAGTCAATTATTTGAACTCTCAAATATTTTTATTGTTATTATCTCTCTATTTGTTTGCTTATTTGTGGTTGTTCAACATAAGGTTTCGTTGTGTACCCTTGTATGCCCTGGGACTCACTTTGTAGACAAGACTGGCCTCAGACTCACAGAGAGTCATCTGCCTCTGCCTCCTAGTGCTGAGATTAAAGGCATGCACTAAACACCTTTTCTATATATTTATTTTCCTAATAATTTATTTATTTTCATTTTATTGTCATTGGTGTTTTGCCTGCATGTATGTCTATCTGAGGGTGTCCGATCTTGGAGTTACCGACAGCTGTTGACTGCCATGTGGGTGGTAAGGAATTGAACCTGGGTCCTCTGGAAGAGCAGTCAGAACTCTTAACCACAGAGCCATCTCTCTCCAGCCCTCACCTTTTTTTTTTTTTTTTTTTGAAAACGGGGTTTCTCTGTGTCACTTTGCCTGGCCTTGAATCTCAATCTGCAGAACAAGGGAGCCTTAAACTCACAGTGATCTGCCTGCCTTGGTCTCCCTGATCTTGGAGGTGTTTTTATCATCTCTCTCTCTCTCTCTCTCTCTCTCTCTCTCTCTCTCTCTCTCTCTGTGTGTGTGTGTGTGTGTGTCTGGCTATCTAGCTATCTATCCATTCATTTATTAGTTTATGTATTTATTTATTTTTTGGTTGTTCTTGTTGTTTTCTGAGACAGGATTTCTCTCTAGCTTTGGAGTCTGTCCTGGATCCAGACCTGGTCACAGCTGTACCGGAAAATACAATAAAACAAACAAACAAAAACAAAAACAAAGCAAAGCAAAAGCCAGGCAGGACTGTCTGGTTGACCTTCCCTTTTCCCCTCCCCCATGGGCTCCTCAGAGGCGGTGCGGCCTCCTGCAGGGAATCCACAGAGCCTCTGCCCAAGGCTCTCCAGGGAACCCACTCTCTCCCTTTCCCCCAGCCCCAGGGCTGCCGGCCACATCTATCTCTCAGGCGTACATCTATCTCTCAGGCGTAGGTGGCGGGCACTCTGGCTATCCAGGACGTGACAGACACAGATACACAGAAGCAGGGAGGAACGGTGCCCACTCTCTCACTAGATGCAGGCATGCAGGAGGAACAATGAAAGAATGAGAACTGGAGAGATGGAATTTCTGGAATGTCCAGAAACCACATGGTGGGGATCTAGTGACCTCTTTTGGTGACAGGGAGTACAGCACAGATTGGGTTCTTGTGCTCCTGAGATGTAACCCCCACAAGGCAGCAGCTCATAAGTGATTGTAAATCCAGTTTCACACAACTGCACATAAAATAAAGTTAAATAAATCATAAAAAAATTCTTTAAAAATTTGAAATTAAAATAAGTTCTACACAACCGGAAAGACTGTCTCAAATAAAAGTAAAATAAAATGTTCTAAAATAGGACAACTTCCCTGCCCCCCCACCCCCACAGGGACACACTTGGTGCAGACCAAGAGATACAAACAAAATTTGAAATTAAACTAAATGTACAAGAAACTGAGCCTGGTTATTGTGGTGCACATCTTTTATTCTATCATCAAAGAGACAGAGGCAGGTGGACCTCTGTGAATTCCCAGGCTTTATAGAGAGGCCCCCAACCCAAATAAAAAAAAAAAACATATATAAAAGTTTGACCAAACACCACCCCCCCCCCCAAAAAAAAAAAGGAAGGAAGGAAGGAAAGAAGAAGGAGACATTATAAACTGTCTCCTTGGTCCTAGAAACTGGATCATGGGAATTTAGGACCTATGAGACAGTGCACGAGTCTTGTGATCTCACTTGGTAGATGAGTCTGGATTTTAACTCACAGATGTCCTTCTGCCTGTGTCTCCCACATGCTGGGATAAAGGGTTCCCTAATTCTTGAATGGCATACTGAAAGTAGTTATTTCTACTTGGTTTGCGTTTGATTTTTTTTTAAACAATCCATGGCTACTTATTTATTTATTTTTGGTTTTTCATGACAGGGTTTCTCTGTAGCTTTGGAACTAACCCTTGTAGACCAGGCTGGCCTCAAATTCACAAAGATCCACCTGCCTTTGCCTCCCAAGTGCTGGGATTAAAGGAATGTGCCACCACTACCCGCCTTTGTTTCTTTTATTTATTTTTGTTAAGCTCTACGTTTTTCTTTCCTCTCTTTCCATGCCTCCCCTTCAACCCTCTCCCAAGGTTCTGGCTATGACAAACAATGCTGCTATGAGCATAGTTGAGCCCATGTCCTCGTGGCACAATTGAGCATCCTTTACATATATACCTAAACGTGGTATTGCTGGGTCTTGAGGAAGGTTGTTTCCTAATTTTCTGAGAAATCGCCACACTGACATCCAAAGGGGGCGGTACCAGCTTGCATTCCCACCAGCGATGCAGGAGTGTTCCCTTTTCCCCACATCCTCTCCAGCATAAGTTGTCATCAGTGTTTTAGATCTTGGCCATTCTTACAGGTATAAAGTGGAATCTCAGAGCTGTTTTGATTTACATATCTCTGATGACTAAGGGTGTTGAACATCTCCTTAAGTGTCTTTCAGCCATTTTAGATTTCTCGGTTGAGAGTTCTCTGTTTAGGTCTGTACCTCCATGTTGTGAACTGGATTATTTGTTCTTGAAATGACCAATGTCTTGAGTTCTTTGTATATTTTGGAGATCAGACCTCTGTCTGATGTAGGGTTAGTGAAGATCTTTGCCCATTCTGTAAGGCCGTCGTTTTGTCTTGTTGGCCATGTCCTTTGCTTTACAGAAGAAGCCTTTCAGTTTCACGAGGTCCCATTGATTAATTTTGTTTCTCTCAGAGTCTGTGCTACTGGAGTTAGATTTAGGAAGTGGTCTCCTGTGCCGATGCGTTCAAATGCTTTTTTTTTAAAAAATAAATATTTATTTATTATGTATACAATATTCTTTCTGTGTGTATGTCTGAAGGCCAGAAGAGAGCACCAGACCCTATTACAGATGGTTGTGAGCCACCATGTGGTTGCTGGGAATTGAACTCAGGACCTTTGGAAGAGCAGGCAATGCTCTTAACCGCTGAGCCATCTCTCCAGCCCCCGTTCAAATGCTTTTGATATTTTTATTTTTATATTTTTTTTATTGTGGATGAGGTCAATTATTTGAACTCTCAAATATTTTTATTGTTATTATCTGTTTGTTTATTTGTGGGTTTGCAACACGGGGTTTCCTTGTGTATCCTTGTATGCCCTGGGACTCACTTTGTAAACAAGACTGGCCTCAGACTCACAGAGATCCGCCTGCCTCTGCCTTCTAGTGATGGCATTAAAGGCGTACACTAAACACATTTTTTTTTGAAAACAGGGTTTTTCTGTGTCACTTTGCCTGTCCTGAATCTCAATCTGCAGAACAAAGTAGCCTTAAACTCACAGTGATCTGCCTGCTTTGGTCTCCCTGATCTTGGAGGTGTTTTATCATCTATCTATCTATCTATCTATCTATCTATCTATCTATCTATCCATTCATTTCATTTATTAGTTTATTTATTTATTTTTTTGTTTTCTGAGACAGGGTTTCTCTCTAGCTTTCCTTCTTGCTTGCTTGCTTGATTTTTTTGCTTTCTTGCTCTCTTGCTTTTTTCCCCCTTCTTTTATTAGTTAGTTCTTGAGGCATGGTTTCTCTGTGTAACAGCCCTAGCTGTTCTCTCTCTCTCTCTCTCTCTCTCTCTCTCTCTCTCTCTCTCTCTCTCAAATATGTTTGGTTTTGTGTTTTGCTTTATGAGACAGGGTTTCTCTGCTGCTTTGGAGACTGTTGTTAAAACTAGCTCCTTTCTTGTAGACCAGGCTGTCCTAAAACTCCCAATGATCCTGTTTCTGCTAAATATGGAGCCAGTGCTCTTGAATGCCTTTGTCTGGTGAGGTCAAAAGCCACCCCCCCACACACAACCCCCCCCCAACACACACACAAACCAAACACAGGCACAGGCACACCCAGAGACACATAAATAAACTTTTAAATTAAGAAGAGCCTGGAGAGCTAGTTTCGCGGCTCTTCCAGAGAAATTGGGTTCAATTCCCAGCACCTGCATGGCAGCTCATAGTGATTGTAAATTCAGTTTCTGGGTGATCTGACATCTTCAGACCATTGCACATAAAATAAAGTTAAGAAAATCATAAAAAAAATCCTTAAGAAATTGAAATTTAACTAAGTCCCACACAATTGGAAACACTCTCAAATAAAAGTAAAATAAATGGAAAAGAATACAGTGCTAAGTGCAGTTATGAAAATGTTTTGAAATGTGATACCTTCCCTGTCTCCCCCACATACACAAGCCACACTGAGAGATTTAAATAAAATCTGGGTAATCATTTATGTATCTGGCCTATGTCAGAGGGGCAGGGGAAGCTGAAGCCTTGTCCTTTGGGCTCCAGGTTCTCAGTACTGCGTCAAAAACTCGAGTGTATAGTGAGCCCATGTCTGTCCTGCCGGCAGCACTCAGGAACTGGGAATACAAGGATCAGGAGATCATCTTCAACAACCCAGCAAGTGCAAACCATCCTGGTGGGAAAGAGACCCTCTAAAAGAAATCAATAAAATGACATTTTTATTTTTTTCTGTCGGAAGTGAAAATGTTCCAAATAATTCACTGCATCAGTATTCCTGGAAATGATATCAAAATCAGAATTTTTCTTTTTTTTTTAACATTTTATTTTATTCTTATTATTTTCATTTTTATTTTTTTGGTTTTTCGAGACAGGGTTTCTCTGTGGTTTTGGAGCCTGTCCTGGAACTAGCTCTTGTAGACCAGGCTGGTCTCGAAATCACAGAGATCCGCCTGCCTCTGCCTCCCAAGTGCTGGGATTAAAGGCGTGCGCCACCACTGCCTGGCGTAAATCAGAATTTTTCCTATTATTCCATGGCTGTTGTAATTTTCTCTGTGGCAGACAGAGGCAGGCAGATCTCTGTGAGTTTGAGGCCAGCCTGGTCATCTACAGTTCCAGGACAGGTGCCAAAGCTAAGAGAATCCTTGTCTCAGAAAATTTTTTTCTCTGCGTCTCACCTGTCGTGTGTCTTTCTCTAAGCAGGCCCAGGAATCCTAAGCGCCTGTAGGTGATCTAGGAAATCTCCTGTAGCAGGGGCCTTGGCCTCCACTCCTGGCCCCTGAGGGCACCTGGTACAGTGAGAAAGCAGATTTCAGAGACTAGTAAAGTTCAAGGTCACCAGCCCTTCCCAACAGCTAGAACCTTTAAAGGGTGAGGCTACAACTTAATTGGCCTGCTTAGATATGGATATTTTTGTTGTGGTTCTTGTTTTACAGGGCAGGAACAGACATCCAACTGGGAATTTTCCACAGCTGTTTTAATTTTCTCAGACTCGGTATTTAGTATGAGAAGTGGTGTGTGGGGTTGTACAAACACAACTACTGAAAAAGAACCCTAAGAAAGCAGGCCTCCCTCCCTCCCTCCCTCCTTCCATCCCTCCCTCCCTCCCTCCCTCCCTCCCTCCCTCCCTCCCTCCCTCCCTCCCTCCCTCCCTCCCTCCCTCAGTTCCTCCCTCTCACCAAGCCATAATTGTGGCAGCCCCTTGGCCCACATAGTCCTTTCACTGATCAGTCAGACACACTCTTTTTTTATTTTTGAATTTTGGGTGAAGTCAATTAATTGAGCTCTTAGATGATGATGATGATGATTATTATTATTAGTTTATTTGTGTTTTTTTTTTACATAGAGGTTCCCTGTGTCCCTGGAACTCACTTTGTAGACAAGGCTGGCCTCAGACTCACAGAGATCTAGCTGCCCCTGCCTCTACCTCTGCTTCCTAGTGCCGGAATTAAAGGCCTGTACTAAACACACTTTCCCCCCCTAAGTCAGGGTTTCTCTGTGTCTGTCGCTTTGCCTGTCCTAAAACTCACACTGCAGAACGAGGTGGCCTCAAACTCACAGCGATTTGCCTGTTTCTGCCTCTCCTGATTTCTGAGGGCTGAGAACTGAGAATAAAGAAATGTGCTGCCCAAAATATACTGCCGCTGCTGCAATTAAAAAAATAAATTAAAATAAAATAACCTGAGATAAACAAAGAAAAAAAGGAAAACACCTGTTTTTTCCTTCCTTCCTTCCTTCCTTCCTTCCTTCCATCCTTCCTTCCTTCCTTCCTTCCTTTCTTTTTCCTTACTTGTTTTTTTTCTGTTTTCTTCTTCTTTTATTATTATTATTATTATTATTATTATTATTATTATTATTATTATTTTTGGTGAAGGGTTTCTCTGTATAATACCTTTAACTCACTATATAAACCAGGCTGTCATCTTGGTAACATTATGGTTTTGTATTTTCTTATTTCTTGTCTGTAAATCAACAAATCAACATTTCTTCTCTCTCTCTCTCTCTCACACTCATTTAATTTATGTTTTATTTTATTTTTGGTTTGTGTTCTTGTTTTGATTTTCAAGGAAGGGTTTCTCTGTTGCTTTGGAGCCTGTCTTTGGAACTAGCTCTTGTCAACCAGGCTGGCTGGCCTCAAACTCCCAGAGATCCACCTGCCTCTCTGCCAGATATGGAACCAGTCATCTTGGTTAGTTCAAAAGCCACCCCATAAACACACACACACACACACAACACACACACACACACACACACAACACACACACACACACACACACACACACACACACACACACACACACAGAGGCACATCCAGAGAAACATATTTTTTTTTTTTTTTTTGGTTTTTCGAGACAGGGTTTCTCTGTGGCTTTGGAGCCTGTCCTGGAACTAGCTCTGTAGACCAGGCTGGTCTCGAACTCACAGAGATCCGCCTGCCTCTGCTTCCCGAGTGCTGGGATTAAAGGCTTGCGCCACCACTGCCCTGCGATGCCCCTACTATAAAAATGGGTTTCAGAAACCGGCCTTTTGCCACAGTGTCAGAAGCCCAAACTCTGCCTGTGGTCTCAGCTAGCTGATAAGCTTCTGTGACTCGCGGTGTGTTTGTATTTTTAAGTTTGTTTTTGGTTTATTAGACTTGGTGGTGTTCTCATCTTTGCATGACCCCCCCCCCCCCTCGACCCAACATTTAAGTGTCTTTCAACCATTTTAGATCCCTCTGTTGAGAGTTCTCTGTTTAGGTCTGTACTCCATTTTTTAAAATTGGATTATTTGTTCTTTGGATGACCAATTTCTCGACTTCTTTGTGTATTTTGGAGATTAGTGAAGATCTTTTCCCATTCTGTAAGGCCGTCGTTTTGTCTTGTTGGCCATGTTCTTTGCTTTACAGAAGCTTTTCAGTTTCAGGAGGTCTCACTTATTAATTGTTTCTCTCAGTGTCTGTTTTTTTTTCTTTTTTTTTCTTTTTTCTTTCTTTTTTTTCTTTTTTTCTTTTTTTCTTTTTTTTCTTCTTCTTCTTTTCTTTTTTTCTTTTTTTTCTCTCTTTAGTTTTTTTCTTTGTTCTTTTTTTTGTTTTGTTTTTCTTTTTTTTTTCTTTTTTCTTTTTTTTCTTTTTCTCTCAGTGTCTGTGCTACTGGGGTTCTATTTAGCAAGCGTTCTCCTGTGCCAATGTGTTCAAGTGCATTTGATATTTTTATTTTTATATTCTTTTATTGTGGATGAAGTCAATTATTTGAACTCTCAAATATTTTTATTGTTATTATCTCTCTATTTGTTTGCTTATTTGTGGTTGTTCAACATAAGGTTTCGTTGTGTACTCTTGTATGCCCTGGGACTCACTTTGTAGACAAGACAGGCCTCAGACTCACAGAGAGTCATCTGCCTCTGCCTCCTAGTGCTGAGATTAAAGGCATGCACTAAACACCTTTTCTATATATTTATTTTCCTAATAATTTATTTATTTATATTTTATTGTCATTGGTGTTTTGCCTGCATGTATGTCTATCTGAGGGTGTCCGATCTTGGAGTTACCGACAGCTGTTGACTGCCATGTGGGTGGTAAGGAATTGAACCTGGGTCCTCTGGAAGAGCAGTCAGAACTCTTAACCACAGAGCCATCTCTCTCCAGCCCTCACCTTTTTTTTTTTTTTTTTGAAAACGGGGTTTCTCTGTGTCACTTTGCCTGGCCTTGAATCTCAATCTGCAGAACAAGGGAGCCTTAAACTCACAGTGATCTGCCTGCCTTGGTCTCCCTGATCTTGGAGGTGTTTTTATCATCTCTCTCTCTCTCTCTCTCTCTCTCTCTCTCTCTGTGTGTGTGTGTGTGTGTGTCTGGCTATCTAGCTATCTATCCATTCATTTATTAGTTTATGTATTTATTTATTTTTTGGTTGTTCTTGTTGTTTTCTGAGACAGGATTTCTCTCTAGCTTTGGAGTCTGTCCTGGATCCAGACCTGGTCACAGCTGTACCAGAAAATAAAATAAAACAAACAAACAAAAACAAAAACAAAGCAAAGCAAAAGCCAGGCAGGACTGTCTGGTTGACCTTCCCTTTTCCCCTCCCCCATGGGCTCCTCAGAGGCGGTGCGGCCTCCTGCAGGGAATCCACAGAGCCTCTGCCCAAGGCTCTCCAGGGAACCCACTCTCTCCCTTTCCCCCAGCCCCAGGGCTGCCGGCCACATCTATCTCTCAGGCGTACATCTATCTCTCAGGCGTAGGTGGCGGGCACTCTGGCTATCCAGGACGTGACAGACACAGATACACAGAAGCAGGGAGGAACGGTGCCCACTCTCTCACTAGATGCAGGCATGCAGGAGGAACAATGAAAGAATGAGAACTGGAGAGATGGAATTTCTGGAATGTCCAGAAACCACATGGTGGGGATCTAGTGACCTCTTTTGGTGACAGGGAATACAGCACAGATTTGGGTTCTTGTGCTCCTGAGATGTAACCCCCACAAGGCAGCAGCTCATAAGTGATTGTAAATCCAGTTTCACACAACTGCACATAAAATAAAGTTAAATAAATCATAAAAAAATTCTTTAAAAATTTGAAATTAAAATAAGTTCTACACAACCGGAAAGACTGTCTCAAATAAAAGTAAAATAAAATGTTCTAAAATAGGACAACTTCCCTGCCCCCCCACCCCCACAGGGACACACTTGGTGCAGACCAAGAGATACAAACAAAATTTGAAATTAAACTAAATGTACAAGAAACTGAGCCTGGTTATTGTGGTGCACATCTTTTATTCTATCATCAAAGAGACAGAGGCAGGTGGACCTCTGTGAATTCCCAGGCTTTATAGAGAGGCCCCCAACCCAAATAAAAAAAAAAACATATATAAAAGTTTGACCAAACACCACCCCCCCCCCCAAAAAAAAAGGAAGGAAGGAAGGAAAGAAGAAGGAGACATTATAAACTGTCTCCTTGGTCCTAGAAACTGGATCATGGGAATTTAGGACCTATGAGACAGTGCACGAGTCTTGTGATCTCACTTGGTAGATGAGTCTGGATTTTAACTCACAGATGTCCTTCTGCCTGTGTCTCCCACATGCTGGGATAAAGGGTTCCCTAATTCTTGAATGGCATACTGAAAGTAGTTATTTCTACTTGGTTTGCGTTTGATTTTTTTTTAAACAATCCATGGCTTCTTATTTATTTATTTTTGGTTTTTCATGACAGGGTTTCTCTGTAGCTTTGGAACTAACCCTTGTAGACCAGGCTGGCCTCAAATTCACAAAGATCCACCTGCCTTTGCCTCCCAAGTGCTGGGATTAAAGGTATGTGCCACCACTACCCGCCTTTGTTTCTTTTATTTATTTTTGTTAAACTCTACGTTTTTCTTTCCTCTCTTTCCATGCCTCCCCTTCAACCCTCTCCCAAGGTTCTGGCTATGACAAACAATGCTGCTATGAGCATAGTTGAGCCCATGTCCTCGTGGCACAATTGAGCATCCTTTACATATATACCTAAACGTGGTATTGCTGGGTCTTGAGGAAGGTTGTTTCCTAATTTTCTGAGAAATCGCCACACTGACATCCAAAGGGGGCGGTACCAGCTTGCATTCCCACCAGCGATGCAGGAGTGTTCCCTTTTCCCCACATCCTCTCCAGCATAAGTTGTCATCAGTGTTTTAGATCTTGGCCATTCTTACAGGTATAAAGTGGAATCTCTGAGCTGTTTTGATTTACATATCTCTGATGACTAAGGGTGTTGAACATCTCCTTAAGTGTCTTTCAGCCATTTTAGATTTCTCGGTTGAGAGTTCTCTGTTTAGGTCTGTACCTCCATGTTGTGAACTGGATTATTTGTTCTTGAAATGACCAATGTCTTGAGTTCTTTGTATATTTTGGAGATCAGACCTCTGTCTGATGTGGGGTTAGTGAAGATCTTTGCCCATTCTGTAAGGCCGTCGTTTTGTCTTGTTGGCCATGTCCTTTGCTTTACAGAAGAAGCCTTTCAGTTTCACGAGGTCCCATTGATTAATTTTGTTTCTCTCAGAGTCTGTGCTACTGGAGTTAGATTTAGGAAGTGGTCTCCTGTGCCGATGCATTCAAATGCTTTTTTTTAAAAAATAAATATTTATTTATTATGTATACAATATTCTTTCTGTGTGTATGTCTGAAGGCCAGAAGAGAGCACCAGACCCTATTACAGATGGTTGTGAGCCACCATGTGGTTGCTGGGAATTGAACTCAGGACCTTTGGAAGAGCAGGCAATGCTCTTAACCGCTGAGCCATCTCTCCAGCCCCCGTTCAAATGCTTTTGATATTTTTATTTTTATATTTTTTTTTATTGTGGATGAGGTCAATTATTTGAACTCTCAAATATTTTTATTGTTATTATCTGTTTGTTTATTTGTGGGTTTGCAACACGGGGTTTCCTTGTGTATCCTTGTATGCCCTGGGACTCACTTTGTAAACAAGACTGGCCTCAGACTCACAGAGATCCGCCTGCCTCTGCCTTCTAGTGATGGCATTAAAGGCGTACACTAAACACATTTTTTTTGAAAACAGGGTTTTTCTGTGTCACTTTGCCTGTCCTGAATCTCAATCTGCAGAACAAAGTAGCCTTAAACTCACAGTGATCTGCCTGCTTTGGTCTCCCTGATCTTGGAGGTGTTTTATCATCTATCTATCTATCTATCTATCTATCTATCTATCTATCTATCTATCCATTCATTTCATTTATTAGTTTATTTATTTATTTTTTTGTTTTCTGAGACAGGGTTTCTCTCTAGCTTTCCTTCTTGCTTGCTTGCTTGATTTTTTTGCTTTCTTGCTCTCTTGCTTTTTTCCCCCTTCTTTTATTAGTTAGTTCTTGAGGCATGGTTTCTCTGTGTAACAGCCCTAGCTGTTCTCTCTCTCTCTCTCTCTCTCTCTCTCTCTCTCTCAAATATGTTTGGTTTTGTGTTTTGCTTTATGAGACAGGGTTTCTCTGCTGCTTTGGAGACTGTTGTTAAAACTAGCTCCTTTCTTGTAGACCAGGCTGTCCTAAAACTCCCAATGATCCTGTTTCTGCTAAATATGGAGCCAGTGCTCTTGAATGCCTTTGTCTGGTGAGGTCAAAAGCCACTCCCCCACACACAACCCCCCCCAACACACACACAAACCAAACACAGGCACAGGCACACCCAGAGACACATAAATAAACTTTTAAATTAAGAAGAGCCTGGAGAGCTAGTTTCGCGGCTCTTCCAGAGAAATTGGGTTCAATTCCCAGCACCTGCATGGCAGCTCATAGTGATTGTAAATTCAGTTTCTGGGTGATCTGACATCTTCAGACCATTGCACATAAAATAAAGTTAAGAAAATCATAAAAAAATTCCTTAAGAAATTGAAATTTAACTAAGTCCCACACAATTGGAAACACTCTCAAATAAAAGTAAAATAAATGGAAAAGAATACAGTGCTAAGTGCAGTTATGAAAATGTTTTGAAATGTGATACCTTCCCTGTCTCCCCCACATACACAAGCCACACTGAGAGATTTAAATAAAATCTGGGTAATCATTTATGTATCTGGCCTATGTCAGAGGGGCAGGGGAAGCTGAAGCCTTGTCCTTTGGGCTCCAGGTTCTCAGTACTGCGTCAAAAACTCGAGTGTATAGTGAGCCCATGTCTGTCCTGCCGGCAGCACTCAGGAACTGGGAATACAAGTGTCGATTGCCTTGGCGGGCCACTTAGTCTAGGGTTAGTAACCCGCCTGGCAGTTCAGTTATTCCAGGGTCCCGGAGAGGCACTACCTGGAAGATATGGGCTAGGAGACAAGAAGAAGGCCATGCAAAGTTTGTCAGAGCCTCCGTTTATTAGGGACGAGATACAACCTTTTATAGGGTAAGGAGTTGGGGGGATGGGCACAGGGTTCTGGGTTCTTGCCGCGTGGTTCACGTTGGTCACGTGGTTCTCGTTGATCACGTAGCCAGGTTTTTGGTCAGGTCACAGTAGGCCAAGAAGTCTCAACTAGGAGATGACACACCTAGTTCTCCAGATAGTTTGGAATGCGGGGTGGGTTCCGCTAACAGATAGCTCTCATTAACAGCCAATTTGGGTGTGGGGTAGGCTCTGTCAATAGAACCATTCTTAACACAATTAGGGGTGTGGGGTTCTCTGCAGACTCCCCAGGATGATGGTTCCTGTAATGATTTTAGGAGGAAATTGGCTCCTGACAGATCCCCCTTTCTTTTATAAAGACAGGCAGCTATTAAGTGAAGGGCATCAGGTCAGAGTCCAACCAAGGTGTCAGATCTAAAGAGAAGGGACTGGGGCAAGAAGAGACCCTCCTCTCGAATGATGAAGCAATTTACCTCTCCTGGGAACAGAGGGGTGCCTTATGATTCTTAGGTCTAGTGGGGACCAGGTCTTTATCCCCCTTACCCGTCCTAGGATTCCCAGTATCCTGTCTTAGGTTGGGGGAAGTCCTGCCACAAGTCACCCGTCCTTGGAGCTCCTCAAATGAAAGGTATCTAGCGAGATTTAAAGTAAACAGATCACAGGTCGACCCTGTCTTAGGCCATGTGGAGGGCACTCCTCGTGCCTGGCACCATGCCATTGTTGAGCCGGTTTCTACAACCTCTGTATGGTGTGCTGTTCAGGCGAGGATCCACACTAACTCCCGTCATTGGGCCCCTGTGTCTATCATTAATGAAAAGACTGTGAGTAGCTCCTCAAACAAAATATAATGATATAATTTTGGGCACCAATAACTCCATCTTCCAGACAAGAAGAAAGGGCATTTTCCAAACCCAGTATTCACCTTTTAATCTGGCCTTAGGTATCCTCCTTCCTAAATGCCTACTCCACAATAAGATTATGAGTGCTGCCTGCCAACAATTAGGGCAGTGTAAAAGGGATCTAAATCCAAATTTTTTAACATATGCATTAAATCCAAACACTTTACAGCGTGTGTCAATCCTTTCCCAACATCTATAAGCAGTTATAAGTATCAGGTCAATTTCAGTAAGAGTACAATGATATACATTGTTGTTATCAAATACCACCAGTTCCAGTCTCTGAGCAACAGTGACAGGAACCCTAATCTTCCCCCTTCTTAAGTGAAGAGAGGTTAATATTTTAATTAAAATGAGTTTTGTGTCCCAAAGATTAAAACTGTCTGATGTTTAGTACGCATCAGAAGCAGCTCAGCATTTGTGCTTTAGGGCAGGTGGGATTCCTGAGTGAGGTGAGCTGGATTCAGCTATCTGAAGCACGTCCTGGCATTTATCTCAGGCGGGTCTCCCTGGACTCTCTAGGGACAGAATTGACACCCTGCAGAGTGGTGTAGCAGGTTGTGTTATCAGTCACTCCTCTCCTTGGGGGCAGGAAAGGCCGGACCAAGGACCTCTCCCCAGTCTTCTCTGGAACTCCTCTGTGGGATGTCCGCAGCCTCGACAGCATCAGATCCAGCTTTTCTTTTCTTTCTGTGAAAAAAGCATAAACATATCCTCGACCCCAAATATAAATAGGTCGGGTATTTTTATAATGTATTGCAAGGGTTTTTCCACCTTGCCTTAGCAAAGGATAGTTTGGTGTTATCACACCAGATCCATTTGCATCAGGATCTGCTTGCAACTTTTTATGAGTTGCTTTCAAAGAGCCTTGTTATGCTCCACATTTTTTTTTTATTAGCCAAATATGCAGCTCTTCCATTGGAAAAGCCATTTGTAAAATTTAGCATAAAATCCTTTAAGGGATTTTTTGCTATAACATTAGCAAAATACAGTTGTGTGAATTGTAGCAATGATCTTGGAAAAGATTATTGTTTTTGCCTTTGAATTGAGCAAACATAAGTGTCTACGAATCAGTCTTAAAATTATCAATGAATCTATTATTTAGTATAAGAAGTATTGATCATAGTCAATATTTTGTCAAACCATTATCCAGCTTTTATCCTGCCCTTTTGTATCAGACAGGTTTTAAATTAAGAGTTTAATATCTTAACTAGCAAAACTGAGAAGGGTTATCCATAAACAGCATTTTTTATAAAACTGTTGTAGAATAAGTTTTACATTTAATATACACACTTGTCATAGCTATATTATAATTAATATACTGTATCTGTTGATTATTGTATACTTTACCTGTTAATTTATATTTTTTACCTGCTTGAGTACCTGTTAGGCAGCTTCAAGCTCTCTATTGGAAACTGTTTTTTGTAAGAATTTTACCTAGCGGCTCAAGGTCTTTCATAAGAATATTATAACTAGGGCTTTAACCATTGTATATCTAATTAAAAGTTTGTAAGCTATCCTCCTCTTAAGTTTTAAGTCTGCCTTGCAGATAGGAAAATGGAAAAATGAAGCATTTTTTGACTAATAATGCTGGCCTCATTAGACACCAACATGTAGAAAAATGAAAATAAATCTATATCCATCTCCATGTACAAAACTTTTTAAGTTTAAATGAGCCAAAGGCCTTAGCATATAAAAATTATGTTGAATCTCACAGAGAAAAATTTTTGAAGCACATTTTGCCACATTTTAAACACAGCCTCAGTGGCATAAACATTTGGAGAAACCATAAATCTCCTGAACTGAGAAACTTTTGTATAACAAGGCTACATAGTGGGAAAAGATTTTTACTTATCATAAATCCATTCCAAAAATATATGAAGGACTCAGGAAATTAGTTATTAAAAATTTTAATCCAAAAAATATTTGTTATAGACCTAAACTGAAAACTCTCAGACGAAGTTAAAAATGGCTGAGAGACACTTAAAAAATGCTCAAACATAACATCCTTTAGGCATCAGAGAAATGCAAACCAAAACTCCGAGATTTTATCTTATCCTTGTAGAAATGACCAAGATTAAAAATTATTGTTAACAATTTATGTTTAAGAAAATGTGGGTAAAGAAAAAACTTTTATTGCTGGAAGTGCAAACCGACAGTCATCTTTGGATCACACATAGTAATGAAAAACCTGGATGAACCCAGACTCTCCCAGCAGGAAGAAAAGAATCAAAAATCCAGGGCTAGCCGCTTCAGCCCTAGGAACCAGCTGAAGACAAAGCCTTGACAGGTTTTCCAGCTGCAATTATCACAGTAGTTTTAGGAACTAGCGGATTATTGGGAGTGGTCCCGAGGCAGGAGAGCTGTCCTCCTGCAACCACCACAGGATTTTTGGAATTTATGACCCTCCTGGACCACTGGGGTGTGGCCCCTTACCTCAAAAAATTCTTTCTCCTGGTCACTGGGGGTCGAACTCCTCCCCCACCAACCAAGGCCACGTGTGCGACCTCAGCAAGGATGGCCTCTGGCGAGCTATGGGGCAGCTGCGCCATCCCAAGACCTGAGTGAGAGTCTCCCTAGTACTGAGGGACCCTCATTCTGTCTATTTTTTAAAATTAGGCAAATATCTACCTCAAAACTTAGCAATACCCCTTTTGGGCCTAAATACAAAGATGTTTGACCATACCACAAGGACACACGTTTAGCCATGTCCATAGCGGAACCATTTTATCATAGCCTAGAATCTGAAAATAACCCAGATGTACCTCTTTTACATCTAGGATAAATGAGACATTATCCTTTTAAATATCCATGAATACCACAAAATATCTTGGAGTAATACCAAGCAAGCAGGACAGAAGTTTTGGGTCCTGTCATCTCTGCCTGTGAAGGCGGAAATGTTTTTTATTTTTAACCATTATCATTTGTTAGAGTATAACTCTGGCCCTTGATAAAGTTAATTAAGAGGCCTGAGTCTCAGCATTCCACCCTGAAGCCACACCTGGCAGCAGGAAAGGACCTCAAGCTGAAACAATACAACTCCCACCCAAGAGTGGGCCGTACAAATGGAAAAACTTGTATAATAACTTTAAATCTTGAAAGATCCCCTACTTTCTTGCGAAAGAAGAAAAAACACAGCAAAAATGACAATTTCACTGAAAGCAGTTTACAGATTCAGTGTAAATGTCCATTAAAAATTATAGCAACATTCCTCACAGAACTCACAGATTTAATGTAAATGTTCATTAAAATTATAGCAAAACTTTTTACAGAACTCAAAAGAACAATATAGAACTCAAAAGAACAATCTCCAACCTTATACGAAAGAAATAAAAATTCAGGATAGCCTAAACAATTCTAAAAATCCTCTGAATATATCACAATCTTTGATTTTAAAACTTTCCTACAGAAACACAGTACTGAAATTAATCTACCTTAGATATAAACTTCTATACCTACAAACTAAATATTTTTGACCAAGAAGCAAGATTTTTAAAATGGAAAAGAAGCATATTTACTGTCCTAAATGAAGCTGCAGCTTTTTGAGTCTAGATTCCTGTATAGCAAACCTGCCTGTCAGCTTTTGCTCCATATGGCAGGGGGTTAAAGACATAGGCTCTCGAGCCCTAGCAGCCAGCCTGCTTGGCAGGCTTAGCTGTGTGGATTGTACCCTAACTTCTCACATCTCAAGGGACTCCCTTTTGAGCCCGCAAGCAAACACATAAAGCAAACATATGAATCTCTGTTTTTGACTCTTACTCCTCTCTCCCTGAGTGATTGATTAAATTCCTGTATGAATTTCTCTTCCCTTGAAAGTCCCATATCTTTTTGGACGACGGTGAGCCTGCGCCTACCTTGTCCTGCAGATCTGTCCGAGTTCTACAGCCGCAGAACATTCTGTTTTCTTCTTGTTTTCCCGGGACCGCGCGTTGTCGTCCGATAGTTGATCGTGCTCCGAGTCACTGGTTCGGGCGCCACTGTCGATTGCCTTGGCGGGCCACTTAGTCTAGGGTTAGTAACCCGCCTGGCAGTTCAGTTATTCCAGGGTCCCGGAGAGGCACTACCTGGAAGATATGGGCTAGGAGACAAGAAGAAGGCCATGCAAAGTTTGTCAGAGCCTCCGTTTATTAGGGACGAGATACAACCTTTTATAGGGTAAGGAGTTGGGGGGATGGGCACAGGGTTCTGGGTTCTTGCCGCGTGGTTCACGTTGGTCACGTGGTTCTCGTTGATCACGTAGCCAGGTTTTTGGTCAGGTCACAGTAGGCCAAGAAGTCTCAACTAGGAGATGACACACCTAGTTCTCCAGATAGTTTGGAATGCGGGGTGGGTTCCACTAACAGATAGCTCTCATTAACAGCCAATTTGGGTGTGGCGTAGGCTCTGTCAATAGAACCATTCTTAACACAATTAGGGGTGTGGGGTTCTCTGCAGACTCCCCAGGATGATGGTTCCTGTAATGATTTTAGGAGGAAATTGGCTCCTGACATACAAGGATCAGGAGATCATCTTCAACAACCCAGCAAGTGCAAACCATCCTGGTGGGAAAGAGACCCTCTAAAAGAAATCAATAAAATGACATTTTTATTTTTTTCTGTCGGAAGTGAAAATGTTCCAAATAATTCACTGCATCAGTATTCCTGGAAATGATATCAAAATCAGAATTTTTCTTTTTTTTTTAACATTTTATTTTATTCTTATTATTTTCATTTTTATTTTTTTGGTTTTTCGAGACAGGGTTTCTCTGTGGTTTTGGAGCCTGTCCTGGAACTAGCTCTTGTAGACCAGGCTGGTCTCGAAATCACAGAGATCCGCCTGCCTCTGCCTCCCAAGTGCTGGGATTAAAGGCGTGCGCCACCACTGCCTGGCGTAAATCAGAATTTTTCCTATTATTCCATGGCTGTTGTAATTTTCTCTGTGGCAGACAGAGGCAGGCAGATCTCTGTGAGTTTGAGGCCAGCCTGGTCATCTACAGTTCCAGGACAGGTGCCAAAGCTAAGAGAATCCTTGTCTCAGAAAATTTTTTTCTCTGCGTCTCACCTGTCGTGTGTCTTTCTCTAAGCAGGCCCAGGAATCCTAAGCGCCTGTAGGTGATCTAGGAAATCTCCTGTAGCAGGGGCCTTGGCCTCCACTCCTGGCCCCTGAGGGCACCTGGTACAGTGAGAAAGCAGATTTCAGAGACTAGTAAAGTTCAAGGTCACCAGCCCTTCCCAACAGCTAGAACCTTTAAAGGGTGAGGCTACAACTTAATTGGCCTGCTTAGATATGGATATTTTTGTTGTGGTTCTTGTTTTACAGGGCAGGAACAGACATCCAACTGGGAATTTTCCACAGCTGTTTTAATTTTCTCAGACTCGGTATTTAGTATGAGAAGTGGTGTGTGGGGTTGTACAAACACAACTACTGAAAAAGAACCCTAAGAAAGCAGGCCTCCCTCCCTCCCTCCCTCCTTCCATCCCTCCCTCCCTCCCTCCCTCCCTCCCTCCCTCCCTCCCTCCCTCAGTTCCTCCCTCTCACCAAGCCATAATTGTGGCAGCCCCTTGGCCCACATAGTCCTTTCACTGATCAGTCAGACACACTCTTTTTTTATTTTTGAATTTTGGGTGAAGTCAATTAATTGAGCTCTTAGATGATGATGATGATGATTATTATTATTAGTTTATTTGTGTTTTTTTTTTACATAGAGGTTCCCCGTGTCCCAGGAACTCACTTTGTAGACAAGGCTGGCCTCAGACTCACAGAGATCTAGCTGCCCCTGCCTCTACCTCTGCTTCCTAGTGCCGGAATTAAAGGCCTGTACTAAACACACTTTCCCCCCCTAAGTCAGGGTTTCTCTGTGTCTGTCGCTTTGCCTGTCCTAAAACTCACACTGCAGAACGAGGTGGCCTCAAACTCACAGCGATTTGCCTGTTTCTGCCTCTCCTGATTTCTGAGGGCTGAGAACTGAGAATAAAGAAATGTGCTGCCCAAAATATACTGCCGCTGCTGCAATTAAAAAAATAAATTAAAATAAAATAACCTGAGATAAACAAAGAAAAAAAGGAAAACACCTGTTTTTTCCTTCCTTCCTTCCTTCCTTCCTTCCATCCTTCCTTCCTTCCTTCCTTCCTTCCTTCCTTTCTTTTTCCTTACTTGTTTTTTTTCTGTTTTCTTCTTCTTTTATTATTATTATTATTATTATTATTATTATTATTATTATTTTTGGTGAAGGGTTTCTCTGTATAATACCTTTAACTCACTATATAAACCAGGCTGTCATCTTGGTAACATTATGGTTTTGTATTTTCTTATTTCTTGTCTGTAAATCAACAAATCAACATTTCTTCTCTCTCTCTCTCTCACACTCATTTAATTTATGTTTTATTTTATTTTTGGTTTGTGTTCTTGTTTTGATTTTCAAGGAAGGGTTTCTCTGTTGCTTTGGAGCCTGTCTTTGGAACTAGCTCTTGTCAACCAGGCTGGCTGGCCTCAAACTCCCAGAGATCCACCTGCCTCTCTGCCAGATATGGAACCAGTCATCTTGGTTAGTTCAAAAGCCACCCCATAAACACACACACACACACACAACACACACACACACACACACACACACACACACACACACACACACACACAGAGGCACATCCAGAAAAACATATTTTTTTTTTTTTTTTTTTTTTGGTTTTTCGAGACAGGGTTTCTCTGTGGCTTTGGAGCCTGTCCTGGAACTAGCTCTGTAGACCAGGCTGGTCTCGAACTCACAGAGATCCGCCTGCCTCTGCTTCCCGAGTGCTGGGATTAAAGGCTTGCGCCACCACTGCCCTGCGATGCCCCTACTATAAAAATGGGTTTCAGAAACCGGCCTTTTGCCACAGTGTCAGAAGCCCAAACTCTGCCTGTGGTCTCAGCTAGCTGATAAGCTTCTGTGACTCGCGGTGTGTTTGTATTTTTAAGTTTGTTTTTGGTTTATTAGACTTGGTGGTGTTCTCATCTTTGCATGACCCCCCCCCCCTCGACCCAACATTTAAGTGTCTTTCAACCATTTTAGATCCCTCTGTTGAGAGTTCTCTGTTTAGGTCTGTACTCCATTTTTTAAAATTGGATTATTTGTTCTTTGGATGACCAATTTCTCGACTTCTTTGTGTATTTTGGAGATTAGTGAAGATCTTTTCCCATTCTGTAAGGCCGTCGTTTTGTCTTGTTGGCCATGTTCTTTGCTTTACAGAAGCTTTTCAGTTTCAGGAGGTCTCACTTATTAATTGTTTCTCTCAGTGTCTGTTTTTTTTTCTTTTTTTTTCTTTTTTCTTTCTTTTTTTTTCTTTTTTTTCTTTTTTTCTTTTTTTCTTTTTTTTCTTCTTCTTCTTTTCTTTTTTTCTTTTTTTTCTCTCTTTAGTTTTTTTCTTTGTTTTTTTTTGTTTTGTTTTTCTTTTTTTTTCTTTTTTCTTTTTTTTCTTTTTCTCTCAGTGTCTGTGCTACTGGGGTTCTATTTAGCAAGCGTTCTCCTGTGCCAATGTGTTCAAGTGCATTTGATATTTTTATTTTTATATTCTTTTATTGTGGATGAAGTCAATTATTTGAACTCTCAAATATTTTTATTGTTATTATCTCTCTATTTGTTTGCTTATTTGTGGTTGTTCAACATAAGGTTTCGTTGTGTACCCTTCTATGCCCTGGGACTCACTTTGTAGACAAGACTGGCCTCAGACTCACAGAGAGTCATCTGCCTCTGCCTCCTAGTGCTGAGATTAAAGGCATGCACTAAACACCTTTTCTATATATTTATTTTCCTAATAATTTATTTATTTTCATTTTATTGTCATTGGTGTTTTGCCTGCATGTATGTCTATCTGAGGGTGTCCGATCTTGGAGTTACCGACAGCTGTTGACTGCCATGTGGGTGGTAAGGAATTGAACCTGGGTCCTCTGGAAGAGCAGTCAGAACTCTTAACCACAGAGCCATCTCTCTCCAGCCCTCACCTTTTTTTTTTTTTTTGAAAACGGGGTTTCTCTGTGTCACTTTGCCTGGCCTTGAATCTCAATCTGCAGAACAAGGGAGCCTTAAACTCACAGTGATCTGCCTGCCTTGGTCTCCCTGATCTTGGAGGTGTTTTTATCATATCTCTCTCTCTCTCTCTCTCTCTCTCTCTCTCTCTCTCTCTCTCTCTCTCTCTCTCTCTGTGTGTGTGTGTGTGTGTGTCTGGCTATCTAGCTATCTATCCATTCATTTATTAGTTTATGTATTTATTTATTTTTTGGTTGTTCTTGTTGTTTTCTGAGACAGGATTTCTCTCTAGCTTTGGAGTCTGTCCTGGATCCAGACCTGGTCACAGCTGTACCGGAAAATAAAATAAAACAAACAAACAAAAACAAAAACAAAGCAAAGCAAAAGTCAGGCAGGACTGTCTGGTTGACCTTCCCTTTTCCCCTCCCCCATGGGCTCCTCAGAGGCGGTGCGGCCTCCTGCAGGGAATCCACAGAGCCTCTGCCCAAGGCTCTCCAGGGAACCCACTCTCTCCCTTTCCCCCAGCCCCAGGGCTGCCGGCCACATCTATCTCTCAGGCGTACATCTATCTCTCAGGCGTAGGTGGCGGGCACTCTGGCTATCCAGGACGTGACAGACACAGATACACAGAAGCAGGGAGGAACGGTGCCCACTCTCTCACTAGATGCAGGCATGCAGGAGGAACAATGAAAGAATGAGAACTGGAGAGATGGAATTTCTGGAATGTCCAGAAACCACATGGTGGGGATCTAGTGACCTCTTTTGGTGACAGGGAGTACAGCACAGATTGGGTTCTTGTGCTCCTGAGATGTAACCCCCACAAGGCAGCAGCTCATAAGTGATTGTAAATCCAGTTTCACACAACTGCACATAAAATAAAGTTAAATAAATCATAAAAAAATTCTTTAAAAATTTGAAATTAAAATAAGTTCTACACAACCGGAAAGACTGTCTCAAATAAAAGTAAAATAAAATGTTCTAAAATAGGACAACTTCCCTGCCCCCCCACCCCCACAGGGACACACTTGGTGCAGACCAAGAGATACAAACAAAATTTGAAATTAAACTAAATGTACAAGAAACTGAGCCTGGTTATTGTGGTGCACATCTTTTATTCTATCATCAAAGAGACAGAGGCAGGTGGACCTCTGTGAATTCCCAGGCTTTATAGAGAGGCCCCCAACCCAAATAAAAAAAAAACATATATAAAAGTTTGACCAAACACCACCCCCCCCCAAAAAAAAGGAAGGACGGAAGGAAAGAAGAAGGAGACATTATAAACTGTCTCCTTGGTCCTAGAAACTGGATCATGGGCATTTAGGACCTATGAGACAGTGCACGAGTCTTGTGATCTCACTTGGTAGATGAGTCTGGATTTTAACTCACAGATGTCCTTCTGCCTGTGTCTCCCACATGCTGGGATAAAGGGTTCCCTAATTCTTGAATGGCATACTGAAAGTAGTTATTTCTACTTGGTTTGCGTTTGATTTTTTTTTAAACAATCCATGGCTACTTATTTATTTATTTTTGGTTTTTCATGACAGGGTTTCTCTGTAGCTTTGGAACTAACCCTTGTAGACCAGGCTGGCCTCAAATTCACAAAGATCCACCTGCCTTTGCCTCCCAAGTGCTGGGATTAAAGGAATGTGCCACCACTACCCGCCTTTGTTTCTTTTATTTATTTTTGTTAAGCTCTACGTTTTTCTTTCCTCTCTTTCCATGCCTCCCCTTCAACCCTCTCCCAAGGTTCTGGCTATGACAAACAATGCTGCTATGAGCATAGTTGAGCCCATGTCCTCGTGGCACAATTGAGCATCCTTTACATATATACCTAAACGTGGTATTGCTGGGTCTTGAGGAAGGTTGTTTCCTAATTTTCTGAGAAATCGCCACACTGACATCCAAAGGGGGCGGTACCAGCTTGCATTCCCACCAGCGATGCAGGAGTGTTCCCTTTTCCCCACATCCTCTCCAGCATAAGATGTCATCAGTGTTTTAGATCTTGGCCATTCTTACAGGTATAAAGTGGAATCTCAGAGCTGTTTTGATTTACATATCTCTGATGACTAAGGGTGTTGAACATCTCCTTAAGTGTCTTTCAGCCATTTTAGATTTCTCGGTTGAGAGTTCTCTGTTTAGGTCTGTACCTCCATGTTGTGAACTGGATTATTTGTTCTTGAAATGACCAATGTCTTGAGTTCTTTGTATATTTTGGAGATCAGACCTCTGTCTGATGTGGGGTTAGTGAAGATCTTTGCCCATTCTGTAAGGCCGTCGTTTTGTCTTGTTGGCCATGTCCTTTGCTTTACAGAAGAAGCCTTTCAGTTTCACGAGGTCCCATTGATTAATTTTGTGTCTCTCAGAGTCTGTGCTACTGGAGTTAGATTTAGGAAGTGGTCTCCTGTGCCGATGCGTTCAAATGCTTTTTTTTTAATAAATAAATATTTATTTATTATGTATACAATATTCTTTCTGTGTGTATGTCTGAAGGCCAGAAGAGAGCACCAGACCCTATTACAGATGGTTGTGAGCCACCATGTGGTTGCTGGGAATTGAACTCAGGACCTTTGGAAGAGCAGGCAATGCTCTTAACCGCTGAGCCATCTCTCCAGCCCCCGTTCAAATGCTTTTGATATTTTTATTTTTATATTTTTTTTATTGTGGATGAGGTCAATTATTTGAACTCTCAAATATTTTTATTGTTATTATCTGTTTGTTTATTTGTGGGTTTGCAACACGGGGTTTCCTTGTGTATCCTTGTATGCCCTGGGACTCACTTTGTAAACAAGACTGGCCTCAGACTCACAGAGATCCGCCTGCCTCTGCCTTCTAGTGATGGCATTAAAGGCGTACACTAAACACATTTTTTTTGAAAACAGGGTTTTTCTGTGTCACTTTGCCTGTCCTGAATCTCAATCTGCAGAACAAAGTAGCCTTAAACTCACAGTGATCTGCCTGCTTTGGTCTCCCTGATCTTGGAGGTGTTTTATCATCTATCTATCTATCTATCTATCTATCTATCTATCTATCTATCTATCTATCCATTCATTTTATTTATTAGTTTATTTATTTATTTTTTTTGTTTTCTGAGACAGGGTTTCTCTCTAGCTTTCCTTCTTGCTTGCTTGCTTGATTTTTTTGCTTTCTTGCTCTCTTGCTTTTTCCCCCCTTCTTTTATTAGTTAGTTCTTGAGGCATGGTTTCTCTGTGTAACAGCCCTAGCTGTTCTCTCTCTCTCTCTCTCTCTCTCTCTCTCTCTCTCTCTCTCTCTCTCTCTCAAATATGTTTGGTTTTGTGTTTTGCTTTATGAGACAGGGTTTCTCTGCTGCTTTGGAGACTGTTGTTAAAACTAGCTCCTTTCTTGTAGACCAGGCTGTCCTAAAACTCCCAATGATCCTGTTTCTGCTAAATATGGAGCCAGTGATCTTGAATGCCTTTGTCTGGTGAGGTCAAAAGCCACTCCCCCACACACAACCCCCCCCAACACACACACAAACCAAACACAGGCACAGGCACACCCAGAGACACATAAATAAACTTTTAAATTAAGAAGAGCCTGGAGAGCTAGTTTCGCGGCTCTTCCAGAGAAATTGGGTTCAATTCCCAGCACCTGCATGGCAGCTCATAGTGATTGTAAATTCAGTTTCTGGGTGATCTGACATCTTCAGACCATTGCACATAAAATAAAGTTTAGAAAATCATAAAAAAATTCCTTAAGAAATTGAAATTTAACTAAGTCCCACACAATTGGAAACACTCTCAAATAAAAGTAAAATAAATGGAAAAGAATACAGTGCTAAGTGCAGTTATGAAAATGTTTTGAAATGTGATACCTTCCCTGTCTCCCCCACATACACAAGCCACACTGAGAGATTTAAATAAAATCTGGGTAATCATTTATGTATCTGGCCTATGTCAGAGGGGCAGGGGAAGCTGAAGCCTTGTCCTTTGGGCTCCAGGTTCTCAGTACTGCGTCAAAAACTCGAGTGTATAGTGAGCCCATGTCTGTCCTGCCGGCAGCACTCAGGAACTGGGAATACAAGGATCAGGAGATCATCTTCAACAACCCAGCAAGTGCAAACCATCCTGGTGGGAAAGACACCCTCTAAAAGAAATCAATAAAATGACATTTTTATTTTTTTCTGTCGGAAGTGAAAATGTTCCAAATAATTCACTGCATCAGTATTCCTGGAAATGATATCAAAATCAGAATTTTTCTTTTTTTTTTAACATTTTATTTTATTCTTATTATTTTCATTTTTATTTTTTTGGTTTTTCGAGACAGGGTTTCTCTGTGGTTTTGGAGCCTGTCCTGGAACTAGCTCTTGTAGACCAGGCTGGTCTCGAAATCACAGAGATCCGCCTGCCTCTGCCTCCCAAGTGCTGGGATTAAAGGCGTGCGCCACCACTGCCTGGCGTAAATCAGAATTTTTCATATTATTCCATGGCTGTTGTAATTTTCTCTGTGGCAGACAGAGGCAGGCAGATCTCTGTGAGTTTGAGGCCAGCCTGGTCATCTACAGTTCCAGGACAGGTGCCAAAGCTAAGAGAATCCTTGTCTCAGAAAATTTTTTTCTCTGCGTCTCACGTGTCGTGTGTCTTTCTCTAAGCAGGCCCAGGAATCCTAAGCGCCTGTAGGTGATCTAGGAAATCTCCTGTAGCAGGGGCCCTGGCCTCCACTCCTGGCCCCTGAGGGCACCTGGTAAAAGTGAGAAGGCAGATTTCAGAGACTAGTAAAGTTCAAGGTCACCAGCCCTTCCCAACAGCTAGAACCTTTAAAGGGTGAGGCTACAACTTAATTGGCCTGCTTAGATATGGATATTTTTGTTGTGGTTCTTGTTTTACAGGGCAGGAACAGACATCCAAGTGGGAATTTTCCACAGCTGTTTTAATTTTCTCAGACTCGGTATTTAGTATGAGAAGTGGTGTGTGGGGTTGTACAAACACAACTACTGAAAAAGAACCCTCAGAAAGCAGGCCTCCCTCCCTCCCTCCCTCCTTCCTTCCCTCCCTCCCTCCCTCCCTCCCTCCCTCCCTCCCTCCCTCCCTCAGTTCCTCCCTCTCACCAAGCCATAATTGTGGCAGCCCCTTGGCCCACATAGTCCTTTCACTGATCAGTCAGACACACTCTTTTTTTATTTTTGAATTTTGGGTGAAGTCAATTAATTGAGCTCTTAGATGATGATGATGATGATTATTATTATTAGTTTATTTGTGTTTTTTTTTTACATAGAGGTTCCCCGTGTCCCAGGAACTCACTTTGTAGACAAGGCTGGCCTCAGACTCACAGAGATCTAGCTGCCCCTGCCTCTACCTCTGCTTCCTAGTGCCGGAATTAAAGGCCTGTACTAAACACACTTTCCCCCCCTAAGTCAGGGTTTCTCTGTGTCTGTCGCTTTGCCTGTCCTAAAACTCACACTGCAGAATGAGGTGGCCTCAAACTCACAGCGATTTGCCTGTTTCTGCCTCTCCTGATTTCTGAGGGCTGAGAACTGAGAATAAAGAAATGTGCTGCCCAAAATATACTGCCGCTGCTACAATTAAAAAAATAAATTAAAATAAAATAACCTGAGATAAACAAAGAAAAAAAGGAAAACACCTGTTTTTTCCTTTCTTCCTTCCTTTCTTCCTTCCTTCCTTCCTTCCTTCCTTCCTTCCTTCCTTCCTTCCTTTCTTTTTCCTTACTTGTTTTTTTTCTGTTTTCTTCTTTTATTATTATTATTATTATTATTATTATTATTTTTGGTGAAGGGTTTCTCTGTATAATACCTTTAACTCACTATATAAACCAGGCTGTCATCTTGGTAACATTATGGTTTTGTATTTTCTTATTTCTTGTCTGTAAATCAACAAATCAACATTTCTTCTCTCTCTCTCTCTCACACTCATTTAATTTATGTTTTATTTTATTTTTGGTTTGTGTTCTTGTTTTGATTTTCAAGGAAGGGTTTCTCTGTTGCTTTGGAGCCTGTCTTTGGAACTAGCTCTTGTCAACCAGGCTGGCTGGCCTCAAACTCCCAGAGATCCACCTGCCTCTCTGCCAGATATGGAACCAGTCATCTTGGTTAGTTCAAAAGCCACCCCATAAACACACACACACACACACACAACACACACACACACACACACACACACACACACACACAGAGGCACATCCAGAGAAACATATTTATTTTTTTTTTTTTTTTTTGGTTTTTCGAGACAGGGTTTCTCTGTGGCTTTGGAGCCTGTCCTGGAACTAGCTCTGTAGACCAGGCTGGTCTCGAACTCACAGAGATCCGCCTGCCTCTGCTTCCCGAGTGCTGGGATTAAAGGCTTGCACCACCACTGCCCTGCGATGCCCCTACTATAAAAATGGGTTTCAGAAACCGGCCTTTTGCCACAGTGTCAGAAGCCCAAACTCTGCCTGTGGTCTCAGCTAGCTGATAAGCTTCTGTGACTCGCGGTGTGTTTGTATTTTTAAGTTTGTTTTTGGTTTATTAGACTTGGTGGTGTTCTCATCTTTGCATGACCCCCCCCCCCCCTCGACCCAACATTTAAGTGTCTTTCAACCATTTTAGATCCCTCTGTTGAGAGTTCTCTGTTTAGGTCTGTACTCCATTTTTTAAAATTGGATTATTTGTTCTTTGGATGACCAATTTCTCGACTTCTTTGTGTATTTTGGAGATTAGTGAAGATCTTTTCCCATTCTGTAAGGCCGTCGTTTTGTCTTGTTGGCCATGTTCTTTGCTTTACAGAAGCTTTTCAGTTTCAGGAGGTCTCACTTATTAATTGTTTCTCTCAGTGTCTGTTTTTTTTTTTCTTTTTTCTTCTTTTTTCTTTCTTTTTTTTCTTTTTTTTCTTTTTTTCTTTTTTTCTTTTTTTTCTTCTTCTTTTCTTTTTTTCTTTTTTTTCTCTCTTTAGTTTTTTTCTTTGTTCTTTTTTTGTTTTGTTTTTCTTTTTTTTTCTTTTTTCTTTTTTTTCTTTTTCTCTCAGTGTCTGTGCTACTGGGGTTCTATTTAGCAAGCGTTCTCCTGTGCCAATGTGTTCAAGTGCATTTGATATTTTTATTTTTATATTCTTTTATTGTGGATGAAGTCAATTATTTGAACTCTCAAATATTTTTATTGTTATTATCTCTCTATTTGTTTGCTTATTTGTGGTTGTTCAACATAAGGTTTCGTTGTGTACCCTTGTATGCCCTGGGACTCACTTTGTAGACAAGACTGGCCTCAGACTCACAGAGAGTCATCTGCCTCTGCCTCCTAGTGCTGAGATTAAAGGCATGCACTAAACACCTTTTCTATATATTTATTTTCCTAATAATTTATTTATTTTCATTTTATTGTCATTGGTGTTTTGCCTGCATGTATGTCTATCTGAGGGTGTCCGATCTTGGAGTTACCGACAGCTGTTGACTGCCATGTGGGTGGTAAGGAATTGAACCTGGGTCCTCTGGAAGAGCAGTCAGAACTCTTAACCACAGAGCCATCTCTCTCCAGCCCTCACCTTTTTTTTTTTTTTTTGAAAACGGGGTTTCTCTGTGTCACTTTGCCTGGCCTTGAATCTCAATCTGCAGAACAAGGGAGCCTTAAACTCACAGTGATCTGCCTGCCTTGGTCTCCCTGATCTTGGAGGTGTTTTTATCATATCTCTCTCTCTCTCTCTCTCTCTCTCTCTCTCTCTCTCTCTCTCTCTCTCTCTCTCTGTGTGTGTGTGTGTGTGTGTCTGGCTATCTAGCTATCTATCCATTCATTTATTAGTTTATGTATTTATTTATTTTTTGGTTGTTCTTGTTGTTTTCTGAGACAGGATTTCTCTCTAGCTTTGGAGTCTGTCCTGGATCCAGACCTGGTCACAGCTGTACCGGAAAATAAAATAAAACAAACAAACAAAAACAAAAACAAAGCAAAGCAAAAGCCAGGCAGGACTGTCTGGTTGACCTTCCCTTTTCCCCTCCCCCATGGGCTCCTCAGAGGCGGTGCGGCCTCCTGCAGGGAATCCACAGAGCCTCTGCCCAAGGCTCTCCAGGGAACCCACTCTCTCCCTTTCCCCCAGCCCCAGGGCTGCCGGCCACATCTATCTCTCAGGCGTACATCTATCTCTCAGGCGTAGGTGGCGGGCACTCTGGCTATCCAGGACGTGACAGACACAGATACACAGAAGCAGGGAGGAACGGTGCCCACTCTCTCACTAGATGCAGGCATGCAGGAGGAACAATGAAAGAATGAGAACTGGAGAGATGGAATTTCTGGAATGTCCAGAAACCACATGGTGGGGATCTAGTGACCTCTTTTGGTGACAGGGAGTACAGCACAGATTGGGTTCTTGTGCTCCTGAGATGTAACCCCCACAAGGCAGCAGCTCATAAGTGATTGTAAATCCAGTTTCACACAACTGCACATAAAATAAAGTTAAATAAATCATAAAAAAATTCTTTAAAAATTTGAAATTAAAATAAGTTCTACACAACCGGAAAGACTGTCTCAAATAAAAGTAAAATAAAATGTTCTAAAATAGGACAACTTCCCTGCCCCCCCACCCCCACAGGGACACACTTGGTGCAGACCAAGAGATACAAACAAAATTTGAAATTAAACTAAATGTACAAGAAACTGAGCCTGGTTATTGTGGTGCACATCTTTTATTCTATCATCAAAGAGACAGAGGCAGGTGGACCTCTGTGAATTCCCAGGCTTTATAGAGAGGCCCCCAACCCAAATAAAAAAAAAACATATATAAAAGTTTGACCAAACACCACCCCCCCCCCAAAAAAAAAGGAAGGAAGGAAGGAAAGAAGAAGGAGACATTATAAACTGTCTCCTTGGTCCTAGAAACTGGATCATGGGCATTTAGGACCTATGAGACAGTGCACGAGTCTTGTGATCTCACTTGGTAGATGAGTCTGGATTTTAACTCACAGATGTCCTTCTGCCTGTGTCTCCCACATGCTGGGATAAAGGGTTCCCTAATTCTTGAATGGCATACTGAAAGTAGTTATTTCTACTTGGTTTGCGTTTGATTTTTTTTTAAACAATCCATGCCTACTTATTTATTTATTTTTGGTTTTTCATGACAGGGTTTCTCTGTAGCTTTGGAACTAACCCTTGTAGACCAGGCTGGCCTCAAATTCACAAAGATCCACCTGCCTTTGCCTCCCAAGTGCTGGGATTAAAGGAATGTGCCACCACTACCCGCCTTTGTTTCTTTTATTTATTTTTGTTAAGCTCTACGTTTTTCTTTCCTCTCTTTCCATGCCTCCCCTTCAACCCTCTCCCAAGGTTCTGGCTATGACAAACAATGCTGCTATGAGCATAGTTGAGCCCATGTCCTCGTGGCACAATTGAGCATCCTTTACATATATACCTAAACGTGGTATTGCTGGGTCTTGAGGAAGGTTGTTTCCTAATTTTCTGAGAAATCGCCACACTGACATCCAAAGGGGGCGGTACCAGCTTGCATTCCCACCAGCGATGCAGGAGTGTTCCCTTTTCCCCACATCCTCTCCAGCATAAGATGTCATCAGTGTTTTAGATCTTGGCCATTCTTACAGGTTTAAAGTGGAATCTCAGAGCTGTTTTGATTTACATATCTCTGATGACTAAGGGTGTTGAACATCTCCTTAAGTGTCTTTCAGCCATTTTAGATTTCTCGGTTGAGAGTTCTCTGTTTAGGTCTGTACCTCCATGTTGTGAACTGGATTATTTGTTCTTGAAATGACCAATGTCTTGAGTTCTTTGTATATTTTGGAGATCAGACCTCTGTCTGATGTGGGGTTAGTGAAGATCTTTGCCCATTCTGTAAGGCCGTCGTTTTGTCTTGTTGGCCATGTCCTTTGCTTTACAGAAGAAGCCTTTCAGTTTCACGAGGTCCCATTGATTAATTTTGTGTCTCTCAGAGTCTGTGCTACTGGAGTTAGATTTAGGAAGTGGTCTCCTGTGCCGATGCGTTCAAATGCTTTTTTTTTAATAAATAAATATTTATTTATTATGTATACAATATTCTTTCTGTGTGTATGTCTGAAGGCCAGAAGAGAGCACCAGACCCTATTACAGATGGTTGTGAGCCACCATGTGGTTGCTGGGAATTGAACTCAGGACCTTTGGAAGAGCAGGCAATGCTCTTAACCGCTGAGCCATCTCTCCAGCCCCCGTTCAAATGCTTTTGATATTTTTATTTTTATATTTTTTTTTATTGTGGATGAGGTCAATTATTTGAACTCTCAAATATTTTTATTGTTATTATCTGTTTGTTTATTTGTGGGTTTGCAACACGGAGTTTCCTTGTGTATCCTTGTATGCCCTGGGACTCACTTTGTAAACAAGACTGGCCTCAGACTCACAGAGATCCGCCTGCCTCTGCCTTCTAGTGATGGCATTAAAGGCGTACACTAAACACATTTTTTTTGAAAACAGGGTTTTTCTGTGTCACTTTGCCTGTCCTGAATCTCAATCTGCAGAACAAAGTAGCCTTAAACTCACAGTGATCTGCCTGCTTTGGTCTCCCTGATCTTGGAGGTGTTTTATCATCTATCTATCTATCTATCTATCTATCTATCTATCTATCTATCTATCTATCTATCCATTCATTTCATTTATTAGTTTATTTATTTATTTTTTTGTTTTCTGAGACAGGGTTTCTCTCTAGCTTTCCTTCTTGCTTGCTTGCTTGATTTTTTTGCTTTCTTGCTCTCTTGCTTTTCCCCCCCTTCTTTTATTAGTTAGTTCTTGAGGCATGGTTTCTCTGTGTAACAGCCCTAGCTGTTCTCTCTCTCTCTCTCTCTCTCTCTCTCTCTCTCTCTCTCTCTCAAATATGTTTGGTTTTGTGTTTTGCTTTATGAGACAGGGTTTCTCTGCTGCTTTGGAGACTGTTGTTAAAACTAGCTCCTTTCTTGTAGACCAGGCTGTCCTAAAACTCCCAATGATCCTGTTTCTGCTAAATATGGAGCCAGTGATCTTGAATGCCTTTGTCTGGTGAGGTCAAAAGCCACTCCCCCACACACAACCCCCCCCAACACACACACAAACCAAACACAGGCACAGGCACACCCAGAGACACATAAATAAACTTTTAAATTAAGAAGAGCCTGGAGAGCTAGTTTCGCGGCTCTTCCAGAGAAATTGGGTTCAATTCCCAGCACCTGCATGGCAGCTCATAGTGATTGTAAATTCAGTTTCTGGGTGATCTGACATCTTCAGACCATTGCACATAAAATAAAGTTTAGAAAATCATAAAAAAATTCCTTAAGAAATTGAAATTTAACTAAGTCCCACACAATTGGAAACACTCTCAAATAAAAGTAAAATAAATGGAAAAGAATACAGTGCTAAGTGCAGTTATGAAAATGTTTTGAAATGTGATACCTTCCCTGTCTCCCCCACATACACAAGCCACACTGAGAGATTTAAATAAAATCTGGGTAATCATTTATGTATCTGGCCTATGTCAGAGGGGCAGGGGAAGCTGAAGCCTTGTCCTTTGGGCTCCAGGTTCTCAGTACTGCGTCAAAAACTCGAGTGTATAGTGAGCCCATGTCTGTCCTGCCGGCAGCACTCAGGAACTGGGAATACAAGGATCAGGAGATCATCTTCAACAACCCAGCAAGTGCAAACCATCCTGGTGGGAAAGAGACCCTCTAAAAGAAATCAATAAAATGACATTTTTATTTTTTTCTGTCGGAAGTGAAAATGTTCCAAATAATTCACTGCATCAGTATTCCTGGAAATGATATCAAAATCAGAATTTTTCTTTTTTTTTTAACATTTTATTTTATTCTTATTATTTTCATTTTTATTTTTTTGGTTTTTCGAGACAGGGTTTCTCTGTGGTTTTGGAGCCTGTCCTGGAACTAGCTCTTGTAGACCAGGCTGGTCTCGAAATCACAGAGATCCGCCTGCCTCTGCCTCCCAAGTGCTGGGATTAAAGGCGTGCGCCACCACTGCCTGGCGTAAATCAGAATTTTTCATATTATTCCATGGCTGTTGTAATTTTCTCTGTGGCAGACAGAGGCAGGCAGATCTCTGTGAGTTTGAGGCCAGCCTGGTCATCTACAGTTCCAGGACAGGTGCCAAAGCTAAGAGAATCCTTGTCTCAGAAAATTTTTTTCTCTGCGTCTCACGTGTCGTGTGTCTTTCTCTAAGCAGGCCCAGGAATCCTAAGCGCCTGTAGGTGATCTAGGAAATCTCCTGTAGCAGGGGCCCTGGCCTCCACTCCTGGCCCCTGAGGGCACCTGGTAAAAGTGAGAAGGCAGATTTCAGAGACTAGTAAAGTTCAAGGTCACCAGCCCTTCCCAACAGCTAGAACCTTTAAAGGGTGAGGCTACAACTTAATTGGCCTGCTTAGATATGGATATTTTTGTTGTGGTTCTTGTTTTACAGGGCAGGAACAGACATCCAAGTGGGAATTTTCCACAGCTGTTTTAATTTTCTCAGACTCGGTATTTAGTATGAGAAGTGGTGTGTGGGGTTGTACAAACACAACTACTGAAAAAGAACCCTCAGAAAGCAGGCCTCCCTCCCTCCCTCCCTCCTTCCTTCCCTCCCTCCCTCCCTCCCTCCCTCCCTCCCTCCCTCCCTCCCTCCCTCCCTCCCTCAGTTCCTCCCTCTCACCAAGCCATAATTGTGGCAGCCCCTTGGCCCACATAGTCCTTTCACTGATCAGTCAGACACACTCTTTTTTTATTTTTGAATTTTGGGTGAAGTCAATTAATTGAGCTCTTAGATGATGATGATGATGATTATTATTATTAGTTTATTTGTGTTTTTTTTTTACATAGAGGTTCCCCGTGTCCCAGGAACTCACTTTGTAGACAAGGCTGGCCTCAGACTCACAGAGATCTAGCTGCCCCTGCCTCTACCTCTGCTTCCTAGTGCCGGAATTAAAGGCCTGTACTAAACACACTTTCCCCCCCTAAGTCAGGGTTTCTCTGTGTCTGTCGCTTTGCCTGTCCTAAAACTCACACTGCAGAATGAGGTGGCCTCAAACTCACAGCGATTTGCCTGTTTCTGCCTCTCCTGATTTCTGAGGGCTGAGAACTGAGAATAAAGAAATGTGCTGCCCAAAATATACTGCCGCTGCTACAATTAAAAAAATAAATTAAAATAAAATAACCTGAGATAAACAAAGAAAAAAAGGAAAACACCTGTTTTTTCCTTTCTTCCTTCCTTTCTTCCTTCCTTCCTTCCTTCCTTCCTTCCTTTCTTTTTCCTTACTTGTTTTTTTTCTGTTTTCTTCTTTTATTATTATTATTATTATTATTTTTGGTGAAGGGTTTCTCTGTATAATACCTTTAACTCACTATATAAACCAGGCTGTCATCTTGGTAACATTATGGTTTTGTATTTTCTTATTTCTTGTCTGTAAATCAACAAATCAACATTTCTTCTCTCTCTCTCTCTCACACTCATTTAATTTATGTTTTATTTTATTTTTGGTTTGTGTTCTTGTTTTGATTTTCAAGGAAGGGTTTCTCTGTTGCTTTGGAGCCTGTCTTTGGAACTAGCTCTTGTCAACCAGGCTGGCTGGCCTCAAACTCCCAGAGATCCACCTGCCTCTCTGCCAGATATGGAACCAGTCATCTTGGTTAGTTCAAAAGCCACCCCATAAACACACACACACACACACACAACACACACACACACACACACACACACACACACACACACACACAGAGGCACATCCAGAGAAACATATTTTTTTTTTTTTTTTTTTTTTTTGGTTTTTCGAGACAGGGTTTCTCTGTGGCTTTGGAGCCTGTCCTGGAACTAGCTCTGTAGACCAGGCTGGTCTCGAACTCACAGAGATCCGCCTGCCTCTGCTTCCCGAGTGCTGGGATTAAAGGCTTGCACCACCACTGCCCTGCGATGCCCCTACTATAAAAATGGGTTTCAGAAACCGGCCTTTTGCCACAGTGTCAGAAGCCCAAACTCTGCCTGTGGTCTCAGCTAGCTGATAAGCTTCTGTGACTCGCGGTGTGTTTGTATTTTTAAGTTTGTTTTTGGTTTATTAGACTTGGTGGTGTTCTCATCTTTGCATGACCCCCCCCCCCTCGACCCAACATTTAAGTGTCTTTCAACCATTTTAGATCCCTCTGTTGAGAGTTCTCTGTTTAGGTCTGTACTCCATTTTTTAAAATTGGATTATTTGTTCTTTGGATGACCAATTTCTCGACTTCTTTGTGTATTTTGGAGATTAGTGAAGATCTTTTCCCATTCTGTAAGGCCGTCGTTTTGTCTTGTTGGCCATGTTCTTTGCTTTACAGAAGCTTTTCAGTTTCAGGAGGTCTCACTTATTAATTGTTTCTCTCAGTGTCTGTTTTTTTTTTCTTTTTTCTTCTTTTCTTCTTTTCTTTCTTTTTTTTCTTTTTTTTCTTTTTTTCTTTTTTCTTTTTTTCTTCTTCTTTTCTTTTTTTCTTTTTTTTCTCTCTTTAGTTTTTTTCTTTGTTCTTTTTTTTGTTTTGTTTTTCTTTTTTTTTCTTTTTTCTTTTTTTTCTTTTTCTCTCAGTGTCTGTGCTACTGGGGTTCTATTTAGCAAGCGTTCTCCTGTGCCAATGTGTTCAAGTGCATTTGATATTTTTATTTTTATATTCTTTTATTGTGGATGAAGTCAATTATTTGAACTCTCAAATATTTTTATTGTTATTATCTCTCTATTTGTTTGCTTATTTGTGGTTGTTCAACATAAGGTTTCGTTGTGTACCCTTGTATGCCCTGGGACTCACTTTGTAGACAAGACTGGCCTCAGACTCACAGAGAGTCATCTGCCTCTGCCTCCTAGTGCTGAGATTAAAGGCATGCACTAAACACCTTTTCTATATATTTATTTTCCTAATTATTTATTTTCATTTTATTGTCATTGGTGTTTTGCCTGCATGTATGTCTATCTGAGGGTGTCCGATCTTGGAGTTACCGACAGCTGTTGACTGCCATGTGGGTGGTAAGGAATTGAACCTGGGTCCTCTGGAAGAGCAGTCAGAACTCTTAACCACAGAGCCATCTCTCTCCAGCCCTCACCTTTTTTTTTTTTTTTTTGAAAACGGGGTTTCTCTGTGTCACTTTGCCTGGCCTTGAATCTCAATCTGCAGAACAAGGGAGCCTTAAACTCACAGTGATCTGCCTGCCTTGGTCTCCCTGATCTTGGAGGTGTTTTTATCATATCTCTCTCTCTCTCTCTCTCTCTCTCTCTCTCTCTCTCTCTCTCTCTCTCTCTCTCTCTGTGTGTGTGTGTGTGTGTGTCTGGCTATCTAGCTATCTATCCATTCATTTATTAGTTTATGTATTTATTTATTTTTTGGTTGTTCTTGTTGTTTTCTGAGACAGGATTTCTCTCTAGCTTTGGAGTCTGTCCTGGATCCAGACCTGGTCACAGCTGTACCGGAAAATACAATAAAACAAACAAACAAAAACAAAAACAAAGCAAAGCAAAAGCCAGGCAGGACTGTCTGGTTGACCTTCCCTTTTCCCCTCCCCCATGGGCTCCTCAGAGGCGGTGCGGCCTCCTGCAGGGAATCCACAGAGCCTCTGCCCAAGGCTCTCCAGGGAACCCACTCTCTCCCTTTCCCCCAGCCCCAGGGCTGCCGGCCACATCTATCTCTCAGGCGTACATCTATCTCTCAGGCGTAGGTGGCGGGCACTCTGGCTATCCAGGACGTGACAGACACAGATACACAGAAGCAGGGAGGAACGGTGCCCACTCTCTCACTAGATGCAGGCATGCAGGAGGAACAATGAAAGAATGAGAACTGGAGAGATGGAATTTCTGGAATGTCCAGAAACCACATGGTGGGGATCTAGTGACCTCTTTTGGTGACAGGGAGTACAGCACAGATTGGGTTCTTGTGCTCCTGAGATGTAACCCCCACAAGGCAGCAGCTCATAAGTGATTGTAAATCAGTTTCACACAACTGCACATAAAATAAAGTTAAATAAATCATAAAAAAATTCTTTAAAAATTTGAAATTAAAATAAGTTCTACACAACCGGAAAGACTGTCTCAAATAAAAGTAAAATAAAATGTTCTAAAATAGGACAACTTCCCTGCCCCCCCACCCCCACAGGGACACACTTGGTGCAGACCAAGAGATACAAACAAAATTTGAAATTAAACTAAATGTACAAGAAACTGAGCCTGGTTATTGTGGTGCACATCTTTTATTCTATCATCAAAGAGACAGAGGCAGGTGGACCTCTGTGAATTCCCAGGCTTTATAGAGAGGCCCCCAACCCAAATAAAAAAAAAACATATATAAAAGTTTGACCAAACACCACCCCCCCCCCAAAAAAAGGAAGGACGGAAGGAAAGAAGAAGGAGACATTATAAACTGTCTCCTTGGTCCTAGAAACTGGATCATGGGCATTTAGGACCTATGAGACATTGCACGAGTCTTGTGATCTCACTTGGTAGATGAGTCTGGATTTTAACTCACAGATGTCCTTCTGCCTGTGTCTCCCACATGCTGGGATAAAGGGTTCCCTAATTCTTGAATGGCATACTGAAAGTAGTTATTTCTACTTGGTTTGCGTTTGATTTTTTTTTAAACAATCCATGCCTACTTATTTATTTATTTTTGGTTTTTCATGACAGGGTTTCTCTGTAGCTTTGGAACTAACCCTTGTAGACCAGGCTGGCCTCAAATTCACAAAGATCCACCTGCCTTTGCCTCCCAAGTGCTGGGATTAAAGGAATGTGCCACCACTACACGCCTTTGTTTCTTTTATTTATTTTTGTTAAGCTCTACGTTTTTCTTTCCTCTCTTTCCATGCCTCCCCTTCAACCCTCTCCCAAGGTTCTGGCTATGACAAACAATGCTGCTATGAGCATAGTTGAGCCCATGTCCTCGTGGCACAATTGAGCATCCTTTACATATATACCTAAACGTGGTATTGCTGGGTCTTGAGGAAGGTTGTTTCCTAATTTTCTGAGAAATCGCCACACTGACATCCAAAGGGGGCGGTACCAGCTTGCATTCCCACCAGCGATGCAGGAGTGTTCCCTTTTCCCCACATCCTCTCCAGCATAAGTTGTCATCAGTGTTTTAGATCTTGGCCATTCTTACAGGTATAAAGTAGAATCTCAGAGCTGTTTTGATTTACATATCTCTGATGACTAAGGGTGTTGAACATCTCCTTAAGTGTCTTTCAGCCATTTTAGATTTCTCGGTTGAGAGTTCTCTGTTTAGGTCTGTACCTCCATGTTGTGAACTGGATTATTTGTTCTTGAAATGACCAATGTCTTGAGTTCTTTGTATATTTTGGAGATCAGACCTCTGTCTGATGTGGGGTTAGTGAAGATCTTTGCCCATTCTGTAAGGCCGTCGTTTTGTCTTGTTGGCCATGTCCTTTGCTTTACAGAAGAAGCCTTTCAGTTTCACGAGGTCCCATTGATTAATTTTGTTTCTCTCAGAGTCTGTGCTACTGGAGTTAGATTTAGGAAGTGGTCTCCTGTGCCGATGCGTTCAAATGCTTTTTTTTTAAAAAACAAATATTTATTTATTATGTATACAATATTCTTTCTGTGTGTATGTCTGAAGGCCAGAAGAGAGCACCAGACCCTATTACAGATGGTTGTGAGCCACCATGTGGTTGCTGGGAATTGAACTCAGGACCTTTGGAAGAGCAGGCAATGCTCTTAACCGCTGAGCCATCTCTCCAGCCCCCGTTCAAACGCTTTTGATATTTTTATTTTTATATTTTTTTTTATTGTGGATGAGGTCAATTATTTGAACTCTCAAATATTTTTATTGTTATTATCTGTTTGTTTATTTGTGGGTTTGCAACACGGGGTTTCCTTGTGTATCCTTGTATGCCCTGGGACTCACTTTGTAAACAAGACTGGCCTCAGACTCACAGAGATCCGCCTGCCTCTGCCTTCTAGTGATGGCATTAAAGGCGTACACTAAACACATTTTTTTTGAAAACAGGGTTTTTCTGTGTCACTTTGCCTGTCCTGAATCTCAATCTGCAGAACAAAGTAGCCTTAAACTCACAGTGATCTGCCTGCTTTGGTCTCCCTGATCTTGGAGGTGTTTTATCATCTATCTATCTATCTATCTATCTATCTATCTATCTATCTATCTATCTATCTATCTATCTATCCATTCATTTCATTTATTAGTTTATTTATTTATTTTTTTGTTTTCTGAGACAGGGTTTCTCTCTAGCTTTCCTTCTTGCTTGCTTGCTTGATTTTTTTGCTTTCTTGCTCTCTTGCTTTTTTCCCCCTTCTTTTATTAGTTAGTTCTTGAGGCATGGTTTCTCTGTGTAACAGCCCTAGCTGTTCTCTCTCTCTCTCTCTCTCTCTCTCTCAAATATGTTTGGTTTTGTGTTTTGCTTTATGAGACAGGGTTTCTCTGCTGCTTTGGAGACTGTTGTTAAAACTAGCTCCTTTCTTGTAGACCAGGCTGTCCTAAAACTCCCAATGATCCTGTTTCTGCTAAATATGGAGCCAGTGCTCTTGAATGCCTTTGTCTGGTGAGGTCAAAAGCCACTCCCCCACACACAACCCCCCCCAACACACACACAAACCAAACACAGGCACAGGCACACCCAGAGACACATAAATAAACTTTTAAATTAAGAAGAGCCTGGAGAGCTAGTTTCGCGGCTCTTCCAGAGAAATTGGGTTCAATTCCCAGCACCTGCATGGCAGCTCATAGTGATTGTAAATTCAGTTTCTGGGTGATCTGACATCTTCAGACCATTGCACATAAAATAAAGTTTAGAAAATCATAAAAAAATTCCTTAAGAAATTGAAATTTAACTAAGTCCCACACAATTGGAAACACTCTCAAATAAAAGTAAAATAAATGGAAAAGAATACAGTGCTAAGTGCAGTTATGAAAATGTTTTGAAATGTGATACCTTCCCTGTCTCCCCCACATACACAAGCCACACTGAGAGATTTAAATAAAATCTGGGTAATCATTTATGTATCTGGCCTATGTCAGAGGGGCAGGGGAAGCTGAAGCCTTGTCCTTTGGGCTCCAGGTTCTCAGTACTGCGTCAAAAACTCGAGTGTATAGTGAGCCCATGTCTGTCCTGCCGGCAGCACTCAGGAACTGGGAATACAAGGATCAGGAGATCATCTTCAACAACCCAGCAAGTGCAAACCATCCTGGTGGGAAAGAGACCCTCTAAAAGAAATCAATAAAATGACATTTTTATTTTTTTCTGTCGGAAGTGAAAATGTTCCAAATAATTCACTGCATCAGTATTCCTGGAAATGATATCAAAATCAGAATTTTTCTTTTTTTTTTAACATTTTATTTTATTCTTATTATTTTCATTTTTATTTTTTTGGTTTTTCGAGACAGGGTTTCTCTGTGGTTTTGGAGCCTGTCCTGGAACTAGCTCTTGTAGACCAGGCTGGTCTCGAAATCACAGAGATCCGCCTGCCTCTGCCTCCCAAGTGCTGGGATTAAAGGCGTGCGCCACCACTGCCTGGCGTAAATCAGAATTTTTCATATTATTCCATGGCTGTTGTAATTTTCTCTGTGGCAGACAGAGGCAGGCAGATCTCTGTGAGTTTGAGGCCAGCCTGGTCATCTACAGTTCCAGGACAGGTGCCAAAGCTAAGAGAATCCTTGTCTCAGAAAATTTTTTTCTCTGCGTCTCACGTGTCGTGTGTCTTTCTCTAAGCAGGCCCAGGAATCCTAAGCGCCTGTAGGTGATCTAGGAAATCTCCTGTAGCAGGGGCCCTGGCCTCCACTCCTGGCCCCTGAGGGCACCTGGTAAAAGTGAGAAGGCAGATTTCAGAGACTAGTAAAGTTCAAGGTCACCAGCCCTTCCCAACAGCTAGAACCTTTAAAGGGTGAGGCTACAACTTAATTGGCCTGCTTAGATATGGATATTTTTGTTGTGGTTCTTGTTTTACAGGGCAGGAACAGACATCCAAGTGGGAATTTTCCACAGCTGTTTTAATTTTCTCAGACTCGGTATTTAGTATGAGAAGTGGTGTGTGGGGTTGTACAAACACAACTACTGAAAAAGAACCCTCAGAAAGCAGGCCTCCCTCCCTCCCTCCCTCCTTCCTTCCCTCCCTCCCTCCCTCCCTCCCTCCCTCCCTCCCTCCCTCCCTCCCTCAGTTCCTCCCTCTCACCAAGCCATAATTGTGGCAGCCCCTTGGCCCACATAGTCCTTTCACTGATCAGTCAGACACACTCTTTTTTTATTTTTGAATTTTGGGTGAAGTCAATTAATTGAGCTCTTAGATGATGATGATGATGATTATTATTATTAGTTTATTTGTGTTTTTTTTTTACATAGAGGTTCCCCGTGTCCCAGGAACTCACTTTGTAGACAAGGCTGGCCTCAGACTCACAGAGATCTAGCTGCCCCTGCCTCTACCTCTGCTTCCTAGTGCCGGAATTAAAGGCCTGTACTAAACACACTTTCCCCCCCTAAGTCAGGGTTTCTCTGTGTCTGTCGCTTTGCCTGTCCTAAAACTCACACTGCAGAATGAGGTGGCCTCAAACTCACAGCGATTTGCCTGTTTCTGCCTCTCCTGATTTCTGAGGGCTGAGAACTGAGAATAAAGAAATGTGCTGCCCAAAATATACTGCCGCTGCTACAATTAAAAAAATAAATTAAAATAAAATAACCTGAGATAAACAAAGAAAAAAAGGAAAACACCTGTTTTTTCCTTTCTTCCTTCCTTTCTTCCTTCCTTCCTTCCTTCCTTCCTTTCTTTTTCCTTACTTGTTTTTTTTCTGTTTTCTTCTTTTATTATTATTATTATTATTATTTTTGGTGAAGGGTTTCTCTGTATAATACCTTTAACTCACTATATAAACCAGGCTGTCATCTTGGTAACATTATGGTTTTGTATTTTCTTATTTCTTGTCTGTAAATCAACAAATCAACATTTCTTCTCTCTCTCTCTCTCACACTCATTTAATTTATGTTTTATTTTATTTTTGGTTTGTGTTCTTGTTTTGATTTTCAAGGAAGGGTTTCTCTGTTGCTTTGGAGCCTGTCTTTGGAACTAGCTCTTGTCAACCAGGCTGGCTGGCCTCAAACTCCCAGAGATCCACCTGCCTCTCTGCCAGATATGGAACCAGTCATCTTGGTTAGTTCAAAAGCCACCCCATAAACACACACACACACACACACAACACACACACACACACACACACACACACACACACACAGAGGCACATCCAGAGAAACATATTTATTTTTTTTTTTTTTTTTTGGTTTTTCGAGACAGGGTTTCTCTGTGGCTTTGGAGCCTGTCCTGGAACTAGCTCTGTAGACCAGGCTGGTCTCGAACTCACAGAGATCCGCCTGCCTCTGCTTCCCGAGTGCTGGGATTAAAGGCTTGCACCACCACTGCCCTGCGATGCCCCTACTATAAAAATGGGTTTCAGAAACCGGCCTTTTGCCACAGTGTCAGAAGCCCAAACTCTGCCTGTGGTCTCAGCTAGCTGATAAGCTTCTGTGACTCGCGGTGTGTTTGTATTTTTAAGTTTGTTTTTGGTTTATTAGACTTGGTGGTGTTCTCATCTTTGCATGACCCCCCCCCCCTCGACCCAACATTTAAGTGTCTTTCAACCATTTTAGATCCCTCTGTTGAGAGTTCTCTGTTTAGGTCTGTACTCCATTTTTTAAAATTGGATTATTTGTTCTTTGGATGACCAATTTCTCGACTTCTTTGTGTATTTTGGAGATTAGTGAAGATCTTTTCCCATTCTGTAAGGCCGTCGTTTTGTCTTGTTGGCCATGTTCTTTGCTTTACAGAAGCTTTTCAGTTTCAGGAGGTCTCACTTATTAATTGTTTCTCTCAGTGTCTGTTTTTTTTTTCTTTTTTCTTCTTTTTTCTTTCTTTTTTTTCTTTTTTTTCTTTTTTTCTTTTTTTCTTTTTTTTCTTCTTCTTTTCTTTTTTTCTTTTTTTTCTCTCTTTAGTTTTTTTCTTTGTTCTTTTTTTTGTTTTGTTTTTCTTTTTTTTTCTTTTTTCTTTTTTTTCTTTTTCTCTCAGTGTCTGTGCTACTGGGGTTCTATTTAGCAAGCGTTCTCCTGTGCCAATGTGTTCAAGTGCATTTGATATTTTTATTTTTATATTCTTTTATTGTGGATGAAGTCAATTATTTGAACTCTCAAATATTTTTATTGTTATTATCTCTCTATTTGTTTGCTTATTTGTGGTTGTTCAACATAAGGTTTCGTTGTGTACCCTTGTATGCCCTGGGACTCACTTTGTAGACAAGACTGGCCTCAGACTCACAGAGAGTCATCTGCCTCTGCCTCCTAGTGCTGAGATTAAAGGCATGCACTAAACACCTTTTCTATATATTTATTTTCCTAATTATTTATTTTCATTTTATTGTCATTGGTGTTTTGCCTGCATGTATGTCTATCTGAGGGTGTCCGATCTTGGAGTTACCGACAGCTGTTGACTGCCATGTGGGTGGTAAGGAATTGAACCTGGGTCCTCTGGAAGAGCAGTCAGAACTCTTAACCACAGAGCCATCTCTCTCCAGCCCTCACCTTTTTTTTTTTTTTTGAAAACGGGGTTTCTCTGTGTCACTTTGCCTGGCCTTGAATCTCAATCTGCAGAACAAGGGAGCCTTAAACTCACAGTGATCTGCCTGCCTTGGTCTCCCTGATCTTGGAGGTGTTTTTATCATATCTCTCTCTCTCTCTCTCTCTCTCTCTCTCTCTCTCTCTCTCTCTCTCTGTGTGTGTGTGTGTGTGTGTCTGGCTATCTAGCTATCTATCCATTCATTTATTAGTTTATGTATTTATTTATTTTTTGGTTGTTCTTGTTGTTTTCTGAGACAGGATTTCTCTCTAGCTTTGGAGTCTGTCCTGGATCCAGACCTGGTCACAGCTGTACCGGAAAATACAATAAAACAAACAAACAAAAACAAAAACAAAGCAAAGCAAAAGCCAGGCAGGACTGTCTGGTTGACCTTCCCTTTTCCCCTCCCCCATGGGCTCCTCAGAGGCGGTGCGGCCTCCTGCAGGGAATCCACAGAGCCTCTGCCCAAGGCTCTCCAGGGAACCCACTCTCTCCCTTTCCCCCAGCCCCAGGGCTGCCGGCCACATCTATCTCTCAGGCGTACATCTATCTCTCAGGCGTAGGTGGCGGGCACTCTGGCTATCCAGGACGTGACAGACACAGATACACAGAAGCAGGGAGGAACGGTGCCCACTCTCTCACTAGATGCAGGCATGCAGGAGGAACAATGAAAGAATGAGAACTGGAGAGATGGAATTTCTGGAATGTCCAGAAACCACATGGTGGGGATCTAGTGACCTCTTTTGGTGACAGGGAGTACAGCACAGATTGGGTTCTTGTGCTCCTGAGATGTAACCCCCACAAGGCAGCAGCTCATAAGTGATTGTAAATCCAGTTTCACACAACTGCACATAAAATAAAGTTAAATAAATCATAAAAAAATTCTTTAAAAATTTGAAATTAAAATAAGTTCTACACAACCGGAAAGACTGTCTCAAATAAAAGTAAAATAAAATGTTCTAAAATAGGACAACTTCCCTGCCCCCCCACCCCCACAGGGACACACTTGGTGCAGACCAAGAGATACAAACAAAATTTGAAATTAAACTAAATGTACAAGAAACTGAGCCTGGTTATTGTGGTGCACATCTTTTATTCTATCATCAAAGAGACAGAGGCAGGTGGACCTCTGTGAATTCCCAGGCTTTATAGAGAGGCCCCCAACCCAAATAAAAAAAAAACATATATAAAAGTTTGACCAAACACCACCCCCCCCCCCCAAAAAAAGGAAGGAAGGAAGGAAAGAAGAAGGAGACATTATAAACTGTCTCCTTGGTCCTAGAAACTGGATCATGGGCATTTAGGACATATGAGACAGTGCACGAGTCTTGTGATCTCACTTGGTAGATGAGTCTGAATTTTAACTCACAGATGTCCTTCTGCCTGTGTCTCCCACATGCTGGGATAAAGGGTTCCCTAATTCTTGAATGGCATACTGAAAGTAGTTATTTCTACTTGGTTTGCGTTTGATTTTTTTTTAAACAATCCATGCCTACTTATTTATTTATTTTTGGTTTTTCATGACAGGGTTTCTCTGTAGCTTTGGAACTAACCCTTGTAGACCAGGCTGGCCTCAAATTCACAAAGATCCACCTGCCTTTGCCTCCCAAGTGCTGGGATTAAAGGAATGTGCCACCACTACCCGCCTTTGTTTCTTTTATTTATTTTTGTTAAGCTCTACGTTTTTCTTTCCTCTCTTTCCATGCCTCCCCTTCAACCCTCTCCCAAGGTTCTGGCTATGACAAACAATGCTGCTATGAGCATAGTTGAGCCCATGTCCTCGTGGCACAATTGAGCATCCTTTACATATATACCTAAACGTGGTATTGCTGGGTCTTGAGGAAGGTTGTTTCCTAATTTTCTGAGAAATCGCCACACTGACATCCAAAGGGGGCGGTACCAGCTTGCATTCCCACCAGCGATGCAGGAGTGTTCCCTTTTCCCCACATCCTCTCCAGCATAAGTTGTCATCAGTGTTTTAGATCTTGGCCATTCTTACAGGTATAAAGTAGAATCTCAGAGCTGTTTTGATTTACATATCTCTGATGACTAAGGGTGTTGAACATCTCCTTAAGTGTCTTTCAGCCATTTTAGATTTCTCGGTTGAGAGTTCTCTGTTTAGGTCTGTACCTCCATGTTGTGAACTGGATTATTTGTTCTTGAAATGACCAATGTCTTGAGTTCTTTGTATATTTTGGAGATCAGACCTCTGTCTGATGTGGGGTTAGTGAAGATCTTTGCCCATTCTGTAAGGCCGTCGTTTTGTCTTGTTGGCCATGTCCTTTGCTTTACAGAAGAAGCCTTTCAGTTTCACGAGGTCCCATTGATTAATTTTGTTTCTCTCAGAGTCTGTGCTACTGGAGTTAGATTTAGGAAGTGGTCTCCTGTGCCGATGCGTTCAAATGCTTTTTTTTTAAAAAACAAATATTTATTTATTATGTATACAATATTCTTTCTGTGTGTATGTCTGAAGGCCAGAAGAGAGCACCAGACCCTATTACAGATGGTTGTGAGCCACCATGTGGTTGCTGGGAATTGAACTCAGGACCTTTGGAAGAGCAGGCAATGCTCTTAACCGCTGAGCCATCTCTCCAGCCCCCGTTCAAACGCTTTTGATATTTTTATTTTTATATTTTTTTTTATTGTGGATGAGGTCAATTATTTGAACTCTCAAATATTTTTATTGTTATTATCTGTTTGTTTATTTGTGGGTTTGCAACACGGGGTTTCCTTGTGTATCCTTGTATGCCCTGGGACTCACTTTGTAAACAAGACTGGCCTCAGACTCACAGAGATCCGCCTGCCTCTGCCTTCTAGTGATGGCATTAAAGGCGTACACTAAACACATTTTTTTTGAAAACAGGGTTTTTCTGTGTCACTTTGCCTGTCCTGAATCTCAATCTGCAGAACAAAGTAGCCTTAAACTCACAGTGATCTGCCTGCTTTGGTCTCCCTGATCTTGGAGGTGTTTTATCATCTATCTATCTATCTATCTATCTATCTATCTATCTATCTATCTATCTATCTATCTATCCATTCATTTCATTTATTAGTTTATTTATTTATTTTTTTGTTTTCTGAGACAGGGTTTCTCTCTAGCTTTCCTTCTTGCTTGCTTGCTTGATTTTTTTGCTTTCTTGCTCTCTTGCTTTTTTCCCCCTTCTTTTATTAGTTAGTTCTTGAGGCATGGTTTCTCTGTGTAACAGCCCTAGCTGTTCTCTCTCTCTCTCTCTCTCTCTCTCTCTCTCAAATATGTTTGGTTTTGTGTTTTGCTTTATGAGACAGGGTTTCTCTGCTGCTTTGGAGACTGTTGTTAAAACTAGCTCCTTTCTTGTAGACCAGGCTGTCCTAAAACTCCCAATGATCCTGTTTCTGCTAAATATGGAGCCAGTGCTCTTGAATGCCTTTGTCTGGTGAGGTCAAAAGCCACTCCCCCACACACAACCCCCCCCAACACACACACAAACCAAACACAGGCACAGGCACACCCAGAGACACATAAATAAACTTTTAAATTAAGAAGAGCCTGGAGAGCTAGTTTCGCGGCTCTTCCAGAGAAATTGGGTTCAATTCCCAGCACCTGCATGGCAGCTCATAGTGATTGTAAATTCAGTTTCTGGGTGATCTGACATCTTCAGACCATTGCACATAAAATAAAGTTAAGAAAATCATAAAAAAATTCCTTAAGAAATTGAAATTTAACTAAGTCCCACACAATTGGAAACACTCTCAAATAAAAGTAAAATAAATGGAAAAGAATACAGTGCTAAGTGCAGTTATGAAAATGTTTTGAAATGTGATACCTTCCCTGTCTCCCCCACATACACAAGCCACACTGAGAGATTTAAATAAAATCTGGGTAATCATTTATGTATCTGGCCTATGTCAGAGGGGCAGGGGAAGCTGAAGCCTTGTCCTTTGGGCTCCAGGTTCTCAGTACTGCGTCAAAAACTCGAGTGTATAGTGAGCCCATGTCTGTCCTGCCGGCAGCACTCAGGAACTGGGAATACAAGGATCAGGAGATCATCTTCAACAACCCAGCAAGTGAAAACCATCCTGGTGGGAAAGAGACCCTCTAAAAGAAATCAATAAAATGACATTTTTATTTTTTTTCTGTCGGAAGTGAAAATGTTCCAAATAATTCACTGCATCAGTATTCCTGGAAATGATATCAAAATCAGAATTTTTCTTTTTTTTTTAACATTTTATTTTATTCTTATTATTTTCATTTTTATTTTTTTGGTTTTTCGAGACAGGGTTTCTCTGTGGTTTTGGAGCCTGTCCTGGAACTAGCTCTTGTAGACCAGGCTGGTCTCGAAATCACAGAGATCCGCCTGCCTCTGCCTCCCAAGTGCTGGGATTAAAGGCGTGCGCCACCACTGCCTGGCGTAAATCAGAATTTTTCATATTATTCCATGGCTGTTGTAATTTTCTCTGTGGCAGACAGAGGCAGGCAGATCTCTGTGAGTTTGAGGCCAGCCTGGTCATCTACAGTTCCAGGACAGGTGCCAAAGCTAAGAGAATCCTTGTCTTAGAAAATTTTTTTTCTCTGTGTCTCACGTGTCGTGTATCTTTCTCTAAGCAGGCCCAGGAATCCTAAGCGCCTGTAGGTGATCTAGGAAATCTCCTGTAGCAGGGGCCCTGGCCTCCACTCCTGGCCCCTGAGGGCACCTAGTAAAAGTGAGAAGGCAGATTTCAGAGACTAGTAAAGTTCAAGGTCACCAGCCCTTCCCAACAGCTAGAACCTTTAAAGGGTGAGGCTACAACTTAATTGGCCTGCTTAGATATGGATATTTTTGTTGTGGTTCTTGTTTTACAGGGCAGGAACAGACATCCAACTGGGAATTTTCCACAGCTGTTTTAATTTTCTCAGACTCGGTATTTAGTATGAGAAGTGGTGTGTGGGGTTGTACAAACACAACTACTGAAAAAGAACCCTAAGAAAGCAGGCCTCCCTCCCTCCCTCCCTCCTTCCTTCCCTCCCTCCCTCCCTCCCTCCCTCCCTCCCTCAGTTCCTCCCTCTCACCAAGCCATAATTGTGGCAGCCCCTTGGCCCACATAGTCCTTTCACTGATCAGTCAGACACACTCTTTTTTTATTTTTGAATTTTGGGTGAAGTCAATTAATTGAGCTCTTAGATGATGATGATGATGATTATTATTAGTTTATTTGTGTTTTTTTTTTACATAGAGGTTCCCTGTGTCCCTGGAACTCACTTTGTAGACAAGGCTGGCCTCAGACTCACAGAGATCTAGCTGCCCCTGCCTCTACCTCTGCTTCCTAGTGCCGGAATTAAAGGCCTGTACTAAACACACTTTCCCCCCCTAAGTCAGGGTTTCTCTGTGTCTGTCGCTTTGCCTGTCCTAAAACTCACACTGCAGAACGAGGTGGCCTCAAACTCACAGCGATTTGCCTGTTTCTGCCTCTCCTGATTTCTGAGGGCTGAGAACTGAGAATAAAGAAATGTGCTGCCCAAAATATACTGCCGCTGCTGCAATTAAAAAAAATAAATTAAAATAAAATAACCTGAGATAAACAAAGAAAAAAAGGAAAACACCTGTTTTTTCCTTCCTTCCTTCCTTCCTTCCTTCCTTCCTTCCTTCCTTCCTTCCTTCCTTCCTGCCTTCCTTCCTTTCTTTCTTTTTCCTTACTTGTTTTTTTTCTGTTTTCTTCTTTTATTATTATTATTATTATTATTATTATTATTATTATTATTATTATTTTTGGTGAAGGGTTTCTCTGTATAATACCTTTAACTCACTATATAAACCAGGCTGTCATCTTGGTAACATTATGGTTTTGTATTTTCTTATTTCTTGTCTGTAAATCAACAAATCAACATTTCTTCTCTCTCTCTCTCTCTCACACTCATTTAATTTATGTTTTATTTTATTTTTGGTTTGTGTTCTTGTTTTGATTTTCAAGGAAGGGTTTCTCTGTTGCTTTGGAGCCTGTCTTTGGAACTAGCTCTTGTCAACCAGGCTGGCTGGCCTCAAACTCCCAGAGATCCACCTGCCTCTCTGCCAGATATGGAACCAGTCATCTTGGTTAGTTCAAAAGCCACCCCATAAACACACACACACACACACAACACACACACACACACACACACACACACACACACACACACACACAGAGGCACATCCAGAGAAACATATTTTTTTTTTTTTTTTTTTTTGGTTTTTCGAGACAGGGTTTCTCTGTGGCTTTGGAGCCTGTCCTGGAACTAGCTCTGTAGACCAGGCTGGTCTCGAACTCACAGAGATCCGCCTGCCTCTGCTTCCCGAGTGCTAGGATTAAAGGCTTGCGCCACCACTGCCCTGCGATGCCCCTACTATAAAAATGGGTTTCAGAAACCGGCCTTTTGCCACAGTGTCAGAAGCCCAAACTCTGCCTGTGGTCTCAGCTAGCTGATAAGCTTCTGTGACTCGCGGTGTGTTTGTATTTTTAAGTTTGTTTTTGGTTTATTAGACTTGGTGGTGTTCTCATCTTTGCATGACCCCCCCCCCCTCGACCCAACATTTAAGTGTCTTTCAACCATTTTAGATCCCTCTGTTGAGAGTTCTCTGTTTAGGTCTGTACTCCATTTTTTAAAATTGGATTATTTGTTCTTTGGATGACCAATTTCTCGACTTCTTTGTGTATTTTGGAGATTAGTGAAGATCTTTTCCCATTCTGTAAGGCCGTCGTTTTGTCTTGTTGGCCATGTTCTTTGCTTTACAGAAGCTTTTCAGTTTCAGGAGGTCTCACTTATTAATTGTTTCTCTCAGTGTCTGTTTTTTTTTCTTTTTTTTCTTTTTTCTTTCTTTTTTTTCTTTTTTCTTTTTTTCTTTTTTTCTTTTTTTCTTCTTCTTCTTTTCTTTTTTTTCTTTTTTTTCTCTCTTTAGTTTTTTTCTTTGTTCTTTTTTTTTATTTTGTTTTTCTTTTTTTTCTTTTTCTCTCAGTGTCTGTGCTACTGGGGTTCTATTTAGCAAGCGTTCTCCTGTGCCAACGTGTTCAAGTGCATTTGATATTTTTATTTTTATATTCTTTTATTGTGGATGAAGTCAATTATTTGAACTCTCAAATATTTTTATTGTTATTATCTCTCTATTTGTTTGCTTATTTGTGGTTGTTCAACATAAGGTTTCGTTGTGTACCCTTGTATGCCCTGGGACTCACTTTGTAGACAAGACTGGCCTCAGACTCACAGAGAGTCATCTGCCTCTGCCTCCTAGTGCTGAGATTAAAGGCATGCACTAAACACCTTTTCTATATATTTATTTTCCTAATAATTTATTTATTTTCATTTTATTGTCATTGGTGTTTTGCCTGCATGTATGTCTATCTGAGGGTGTCCGATCTTGGAGTTACCGACAGCTGTTGACTGCCATGTGGGTGGTAAAGAATTGAACCTGGGTCCTCTGGAAGAGCAGTCAGAACTCTTAACCACAGAGCCATCTCTCTCCAGCCCTCACCTTTTTTTTTTTTTTTTTGAAAACGGGGTTTCTCTGTGTCACTTTGCCTGGCCTTGAATCTCAATCTGCAGAACAAGGGAGCCTTAAACTCACAGTGATCTGCCTGCCTTGGTCTCCCTGATCTTGGAGGTGTTTTTATCATATCTCTCTCTCTCTCTCTCTCTCTCTCTCTCTGTGTGTGTGTGTGTGTGTGTGTGTCTGGCTATCTAGCTATCTATCCATTCATTTATTAGTTTATGTATTTATTTATTTTTTGGTTGTTCTTGTTGTTTTCTGAGACAGGATTTCTCTCTAGCTTTGGAGTCTGTCCTGGATCCAGACCTGGTCACAGCTGTACCGGAAAATAAAATAAAACAAACAAACAAAAACAAAAACAAAGCAAAGCAAAAGCCAGGCAGGACTGTCTGGTTGACCTTCCCTTTTCCCCTCCCCCATGGGCTCCTCAGAGGCGGTGCGGCCTCCTGCAGGGAATCCACAGAGCCTCTGCCCAAGGCTCTCCAGGGAACCCACTCTCTCCCTTTCCCCCAGCCCCAGGGCTGCCGGCCACATCTATCTCTCAGGCGTACATCTATCTCTCAGGCGTAGGTGGCGGGCACTCTGGCTATCCAGGACGTGACAGACACAGATACACAGAAGCAGGGAGGAACGGTGCCCACTCTCTCACTAGATGCAGGCATGCAGGAGGAACAATGAAAGAATGAGAACTGGAGAGATGGAATTTCTGGAATGTCCAGAAACCACATGGTGGGGATCTAGTGACCTCTTTTGGTGACAGGGAGTACAGCACAGATTGGGTTCTTGTGCTCCTGAGATGTAACCCCCACAAGGCAGCAGCTCATAAGTGATTGTAAATCCAGTTTCACACAACTGCACATAAAATAAAGTTAAATAAATCATAAAAAAATTCTTTAAAAATTTGAAATTAAAATAAGTTCTACACAACCGGAAAGACTGTCTCAAATAAAAGTAAAATAAAATGTTCTAAAATAGGACAACTTCCCTGCCCCCCCACCCCCACAGGGACACACTTGGTGCAGACCAAGAGATACAAACAAAATTTGAAATTAAACTAAATGTACAAGAAACTGAGCCTGGTTATTGTGGTGCACATCTTTTATTCTATCATCAAAGAGACAGAGGCAGGTGGACCTCTGTGAATTCCCAGGCTTTATAGAGAGGCCCCCAACCCAAATAAAAAAAAAACATATATAAAAGTTTGACCAAACACCACCCCCCCCCCCAAAAAAAAAGGAAGGAAGGAAGGAAAGAAGAAGGAGACATTATAAACTGTCTCCTTGGTCCTAGAAACTGGATCATGGGCATTTAGGACCTATGAGACAGTGCACGAGTCTTGTGATCTCACTTGGTAGATGAGTCTGGATTTTAACTCACAGATGTCCTTCTGCCTGTGTCTCCCACATGCTGGGATAAAGGGTTCCCTAATTCTTGAATGGCATACTGAAAGTAGTTATTTCTACTTGGTTTGCGTTTGATTTTTTTTTAAACAATCCATGCCTACTTATTTATTTATTTTTGGTTTTTCATGACAGGGTTTCTCTGTAGCTTTGGAACTAACCCTTGTAGACCAGGCTGGCCTCAAATTCACAAAGATCCACCTGCCTTTGCCTCCCAAGTGCTGGGATTAAAGGAATGTGCCACCACTACCCGCCTTTGTTTCTTTTATTTATTTTTGTTAAGCTCTACGTTTTTCTTTCCTCTCTTTCCATGCCTCCCCTTCAACCCTCTCCCAAGGTTCTGGCTATGACAAACAATGCTGCTATGAGCATAGTTGAGCCCATGTCCTCGTGGCACAATTGAGCATCCTTTACATATATACCTAAACGTGGTATTGCTGGGTCTTGAGGAAGGTTGTTTCCTAATTTTCTGAGAAATCGCCACACTGACATCCAAAGGGGGCGGTACCAGCTTGCATTCCCACCAGCGATGCAGGAGTGTTCCCTTTTCCCCACATCCTCTCCAGCATAAGTTGTCATCAGTGTTTTAGATCTTGGCCATTCTTACAGGTATAAAGTAGAATCTCAGAGCTGTTTTGATTTACATATCTCTGATGACTAAGGGTGTTGAACATCTCCTTAAGTGTCTTTCAGCCATTTTAGATTTCTCGGTTGAGAGTTCTCTGTTTAGGTCTGTACCTCCATGTTGTGAACTGGATTATTTGTTCTTGAAATGACCAATGTCTTGAGTTCTTTGTATATTTTGGAGATCAGACCTCTGTCTGATGTGGGGTTAGTGAAGATCTTTGCCCATTCTGTAAGGCCGTCGTTTTGTCTTGTTGGCCATGTCCTTTGCTTTACAGAAGAAGCCTTTCAGTTTCACGAGGTCCCATTGATTAATTTTGTTTCTCTCAGAGTCTGTGCTACTGGAGTTAGATTTAGGAAGTGGTCTCCTGTGCCGTTGCGTTCAAATGCTTTTTTTTTAAAAAACAAATATTTATTTATTATGTATACAATATTCTTTCTGTGTGTATGTCTGAAGGCCAGAAGAGAGCACCAGACCCTATTACAGATGGTTGTGAGCCACCATGTGGTTGCTGGGAATTGAACTCAGGACCTTTGGAAGAGCAGGCAATGCTCTTAACCGCTGAGCCATCTCTCCAGCCCCCGTTCAAACGCTTTTGATATTTTTATTTTTATATTTTTTTTATTGTGGATGAGGTCAATTATTTGAACTCTCAAATATTTTTATTGTTATTATCTGTTTGTTTATTTGTGGGTTTGCAACACGGGGTTTCCTTGTGTATCCTTGTATGCCCTGGGACTCACTTTGTAAACAAGACTGGCCTCAGACTCACAGAGATCCGCCTGCCTCTGCCTTCTAGTGATGGCATTAAAGGCGTACACTAAACACATTTTTTTTTGAAAACAGGGTTTTTCTGTGTCACTTTGCCTGTCCTGAATCTCAATCTGCAGAACAAAGTAGCCTTAAACTCACAGTGATCTGCCTGCTTTGGTCTCCCTGATCTTGGAGGTGTTTTATCATCTATCTATCTATCTATCTATCTATCTATCTATCTATCTATCTATCTATCTATCTATCTATCCATTCATTTCATTTATTAGTTTATTTATTTATTTTTTTGTTTTCTGAGACAGGGTTTCTCTCTAGCTTTCCTTCTTGCTTGCTTGCTTGATTTTTTTGCTTTCTTGCTCTCTTGCTTTTTTCCCCCTTCTTTTATTAGTTAGTTCTTGAGGCATGGTTTCTCTGTGTAACAGCCCTAGCTGTTCTCTCTCTCTCTCTCTCTCTCTCTCTCTCTCTCAAATATGTTTGGTTTTGTGTTTTGCTTTATGAGACAGGGTTTCTCTGCTGCTTTGGAGACTGTTGTTAAAACTAGCTCCTTTCTTGTAGACCAGGCTGTCCTAAAACTCCCAATGATCCTGTTTCTGCTAAATATGGAGCCAGTGCTCTTGAATGCCTTTGTCTGGTGAGGTCAAAAGCCACTCCCCCACACACAACCCCCCCCAACACACACACAAACCAAACACAGGCACAGGCACACCCAGAGACACATAAATAAACTTTTAAATTAAGAAGAGCCTGGAGAGCTAGTTTCGCGGCTCTTCCAGAGAAATTGGGTTCAATTCCCAGCACCTGCATGGCAGCTCATAGTGATTGTAAATTCAGTTTCTGGGTGATCTGACATCTTCAGACCATTGCACATAAAATAAAGTTAAGAAAATCATAAAAAAATTCCTTAAGAAATTGAAATTTAACTAAGTCCCACACAATTGGAAACACTCTCAAATAAAAGTAAAATAAATGGAAAAGAATACAGTGCTAAGTGCAGTTATGAAAATGTTTTGAAATGTGATACCTTCCCTGTCTCCCCCACATACACAAGCCACACTGAGAGATTTAAATAAAATCTGGGTAATCATTTATGTATCTGGCCTATGTCAGAGGGGCAGGGGAAGCTGAAGCCTTGTCCTTTGGGCTCCAGGTTCTCAGTACTGCGTCAAAAACTCGAGTGTATAGTGAGCCCATGTCTGTCCTGCCGGCAGCACTCAGGAACTGGGAATACAAGGATCAGGAGATCATCTTCAACAACCCAGCAAGTGAAAACCATCCTGGTGGGAAAGAGACCCTCTAAAAGAAATCAATAAAAGGACATTTTTATTTTTTTTCTGTCGGAAGTGAAAATGTTCCAAATAATTCACTGCATCAGTATTCCTGGAAATGATATCAAAATCAGAATTTTTCTTTTTTTTTTAACATTTTATTTTATTCTTATTATTTTCATTTTTATTTTTTTGGTTTTTCGAGACAGGGTTTCTCTGTGGTTTTGGAGCCTGTCCTGGAACTAGCTCTTGTAGACCAGGCTGGTCTCGAAATCACAGAGATCCGCCTGCCTCTGCCTCCCAAGTGCTGGGATTAAAGGCGTGCGCCACCACTGCCTGGCGTAAATCAGAATTTTTCATATTATTCCATGGCTGTTGTAATTTTCTCTGTGGCAGACAGAGGCAGGCAGATCTCTGTGAGTTTGAGGCCAGCCTGGTCATCTACAGTTCCAGGACAGGTGCCAAAGCTAAGAGAATCCTTGTCTTAGAAAATTTTTTTTCTCTGTGTCTCACGTGTCGTGTATCTTTCTCTAAGCAGGCCCAGGAATCCTAAGCGCCTGTAGGTGATCTAGGAAATCTCCTGTAGCAGGGGCCCTGGCCTCCACTCCTGGCCCCTGAGGGCACCTGGTAAAAGTGAGAAGGCAGATTTCAGAGACTAGTAAAGTTCAAGGTCACCAGCCCTTCCCAACAGCTAGAACCTTTAAAGGGTGAGGCTACAACTTAATTGGCCTGCTTAGATATGGATATTTTTGTTGTGGTTCTTGTTTTACAGGGCAGGAACAGACATCCAAGTGGGAATTTTCCACAGCTGTTTTAATTTTCTCAGACTCGGTATTTAGTATGAGAAGTGGTGTGTGGGGTTGTACAAACACAACTACTGAAAAAGAACCCTAAGAAAGCAGGCCTCCCTCCCTCCCTCCCTCCTTCCTTCCCTCCCTCCCTCCCTCCCTCCCTCCCTCCCTCCCTCCCTCCCTCAGTTCCTCCCTCTCACCAAGCCATAATTGTGGCAGCCCCTTGGCCCACATAGTCCTTTCACTGATCAGTCAGACACACTCTTTTTTTATTTTTGAATTTTGGGTGAAGTCAATTAATTGAGCTCTTAGATGATGATGATGATGATGATTATTATTAGTTTATTTGTGTTTTTTTTTTTACATAGAGGTTCCCTGTGTCCCTGGAACTCACTTTGTAGACAAGGCTGGCCTCAGACTCACAGAGATCTAGCTGCCCCTGCCTCTACCTCTGCTTCCTAGTGCCGGAATTAAAGGCCTGTACTAAACACACTTTCCCCCCCTAAGTCAGGGTTTCTCTGTGTCTGTCGCTTTGCCTGTCCTAAAACTCACACTGCAGAACGAGGTGGCCTCAAACTCACAGCGATTTGCCTGTTTCTGCCTCTCCTGATTTCTGAGGGCTGAGAACTGAGAATAAAGAAATGTGCTGCCCAAAATATACTGCCGCTGCTGCAATTAAAAAAATAAATTAAAATAAAATAACCTGAGATAAACAAAGAAAAAAAGGAAAACACCTGTTTTTTCCTTCCTTCCTTCCTTCCTTCCTTCCTTCCTTCCTTCCTTCCTTCCTTTCTTTCTTTTTCCTTACTTGTTTTTTTTCCTGTTTTCTTCTTTTATTATTATTATTATTATTATTATTATTATTATTATTATTTTTGGTGAAGGGTTTCTCTGTATAATACCTTTAACTCACTATATAAACCAGGCTGTCATCTTGGTAACATTATGGTTTTGTATTTTCTTATTTCTTGTCTGTAAATCAACAAATCAACATTTCTTCTCTCTCTCTCTCTCACACTCATTTAATTTATGTTTTATTTTATTTTTGGTTTGTGTTCTTGTTTTGATTTTCAAGGAAGGGTTTCTCTGTTGCTTTGGAGCCTGTCTTTGGAACTAGCTCTTGTCAACCAGGCTGGCTGGCCTCAAACTCCCAGAGATCCACCTGCCTCTCTGCCAGATATGGAACCAGTCATCTTGGTTAGTTCAAAAGCCACCCCATAAACACACACACACACACACAACACACACACACACACACACACACACACACACACACACACACACACACACAGAGGCACATCCAGAGAAACATATTTTTTTTTTTTTTTTTTTTTGGTTTTTCGAGACAGGGTTTCTCTGTGGCTTTGGAGCCTGTCCTGGAACTAGCTCTGTAGACCAGGCTGGTCTCGAACTCACAGAGATCCGCCTGCCTCTGCTTCCCGAGTGCTGGGATTAAAGGCTTGCGCCACCACTGCCCTGCGATGCCCCTACTATAAAAATGGGTTTCAGAAACCGGCCTTTTGCCACAGTGTCAGAAGCCCAAACTCTGCCTGTGGTCTCAGCTAGCTGATAAGCTTCTGTGACTCGCGGTGTGTTTGTATTTTTAAGTTTGTTTTTGGTTTATTAGACTTGGTGGTGTTCTCATCTTTGCATGACCCCCCCCCTCGACCCAACATTTAAGTGTCTTTCAACCATTTTAGATCCCTCTGTTGAGAGTTCTCTGTTTAGGTCTGTACTCCATTTTTTAAAATTGGATTATTTGTTCTTTGGATGACCAATTTCTCGACTTCTTTGTGTATTTTGGAGATTAGTGAAGATCTTTTCCCATTCTGTAAGGCCGTCGTTTTGTCTTGTTGGCCATGTTCTTTGCTTTACAGAAGCTTTTCAGTTTCAGGAGGTCTCACTTATTAATTGTTTCTCTCAGTGTCTGTTTTTTTTTCTTTTTTTTCTTTTTTCTTTCTTTTTTTTCTTTTTTCTTTTTTTCTTTTTTTCTTTTTTTCTTCTTCTTCTTTTCTTTTTTTTCTTTTTTTTCTCTCTTTAGTTTTTTTCTTTGTTCTTTTTTTTTATTTTGTTTTTCTTTTTTTTCTTTTTCTCTCAGTGTCTGTGCTACTGGGGTTCTATTTAGCAAGCGTTCTCCTGTGCCAATGTGTTCAAGTGCATTTGATATTTTTATTTTTATATTCTTTTATTGTGGATGAAGTCAATTATTTGAACTCTCAAATATTTTTATTGTTATTATCTCTCTATTTGTTTGCTTATTTGTGGTTGTTCAACATAAGGTTTCGTTGTGTACCCTTGTATGCCCTGGGACTCACTTTGTAGACAAGACTGGCCTCAGACTCACAGAGAGTCATCTGCCTCTGCCTCCTAGTGCTGAGATTAAAGGCATGCACTAAACACCTTTTCTATATATTTATTTTCCTAATAATTTATTTATTTTCATTTTATTGTCATTGGTGTTTTGCCTGCATGTATGTCTATCTGAGGGTGTCCGATCTTGGAGTTACCGACAGCTGTTGACTGCCATGTGGGTGGTAAGGAATTGAACCTGGGTCCTCTGGAAGAGCAGTCAGAACTCTTAACCACAGAGCCATCTCTCTCCAGCCCTCACCTTTTTTTTTTTTTTTTGAAAACGGGGTTTCTCTGTGTCACTTTGCCTGGCCTTGAATCTCAATCTGCAGAACAAGGGAGCCTTAAACTCACAGTGATCTGCCTGCCTTGGTCTCCCTGATCTTGGAGGTGTTTTTATCATATCTCTCTCTCTCTCTCTCTCTCTCTCTGTCTCTCTCTCTCTCTCTCTCTCTCTGTGTGTGTGTGTGTCTGGCTATCTAGCTATCTATCCATTCATTTATTAGTTTATGTATTTATTTATTTTTTGGTTGTTCTTGTTGTTTTCTAAGACAGGATTTCTCTCTAGCTTTGGAGTCTGTCCTGGATCCAGACCTGGTCACAGCTGTACCGGAAAATAAAATAAAACAAACAAACAAAAACAAAAACAAAGCAAAGCAAAAGCCAGGCAGGACTGTCTGGTTGACCTTCCCTTTTCCCCTCCCCCATGGGCTCCTCAGAGGCGGTGCGGCCTCCTGCAGGGAATCCACAGAGCCTCTGCCCAAGGCTCTCCAGGGAACCCACTCTCTCCCTTTCCCCCAGCCCCAGGGCTGCCGGCCACATCTATCTCTCAGGCGTACATCTATCTCTCAGGCGTAGGTGGCGGGCACTCTGGCTATCCAGGACGTGACAGACACAGATACACAGAAGCAGGGAGGAACGGTGCCCACTCTCTCACTAGATGCAGGCATGCAGGAGGAACAATGAAAGAATGAGAACTGGAGAGATGGAATTTCTGGAATGTCCAGAAACCACATGGTGGGGATCTAGTGACCTCTTTTGGTGACAGGGAGTACAGCACAGATTGGGTTCTTGTGCTCCTGAGATGTAACCCCCACAAGGCAGCAGCTCATAAGTGATTGTAAATCCAGTTTCACACAACTGCACATAAAATAAAGTTAAATAAATCATAAAAAAATTCTTTAAAAATTTGAAATTAAAATAAGTTCTACACAACCGGAAAGACTGTCTCAAATAAAAGTAAAATAAAATGTTCTAAAATAGGACAACTTCCCTGCCCCCCCACCCCCACAGGGACACACTTGGTGCAGACCAAGAGATACAAACAAAATTTGAAATTAAACTAAATGTACAAGAAACTGAGCCTGGTTATTGTGGTGCACATCTTTTATTCTATCATCAAAGAGACAGAGGCAGGTGGACCTCTGTGAATTCCCAGGCTTTATAGAGAGGCCCCCAACCCAAATAAAAAAAAAACATATATAAAAGTTTGACCAAACACCACCCCCCCCCAAAAAAAAAGGAAGGAAGGAAGGAAAGAAGAAGGAGACATTATAAACTGTCTCCTTGGTCCTAGAAACTGGATCATGGGAATTTAGGACCTATGAGACAGTGCACGAGTCTTGTGATCTCACTTGGTAGATGAGTCTGGATTTTAACTCACAGATGTCCTTCTGCCTGTGTCTCCCACATGCTGGGATAAAGGGTTCCCTAATTCTTGAATGGCATACTGAAAGTAGTTATTTCTACTTGGTTTGCGTTTGATTTTTTTTTAAACAATCCATGGCTACTTATTTATTTATTTTTGGTTTTTCATGACAGGGTTTCTCTGTAGCTTTGGAACTAACCCTTGTAGACCAGGCTGGCCTCAAATTCACAAAGATCCACCTGCCTTTGCCTCCCAAGTGCTGGGATTAAAGGAATGTGCCACCACTACCCGCCTTTGTTTCTTTTATTTATTTTTGTTAAGCTCTACGTTTTTCTTTCCTCTCTTTCCATGCCTCCCCTTCAACCCTCTCCCAAGGTTCTGGCTATGACAAACAATGCTGCTATGAGCATAGTTGAGCCCATGTCCTCGTGGCACAATTGAGCATCCTTTACATATATACCTAAACGTGGTATTGCTGGGTCTTGAGGAAGGTTGTTTCCTAATTTTCTGAGAAATCGCCACACTGACATCCAAAGGGGGCGGTACCAGCTTGCATTCCCACCAGCGATGCAGGAGTGTTCCCTTTTCCCCACATCCTCTCCAGCATAAGTTGTCATCAGTGTTTTAGATCTTGGCCATTCTTACAGGTATAAAGTGGAATCTCAGAGCTGTTTTGATTTACATATCTCTGATGACTAAGGGTGTTGAACATCTCCTTAAGTGTCTTTCAGCCATTTTAGATTTCTCGGTTGAGAGTTCTCTGTTTAGGTCTGTACCTCCATGTTGTGAACTGGATTATTTGTTCTTGAAATGACCAATGTCTTGAGTTCTTTGTATATTTTGGAGATCAGACCTCTGTCTGATGTGGGGTTAGTGAAGATCTTTGCCCATTCTGTAAGGCCGTCGTTTTGTCTTGTTGGCCATGTCCTTTGCTTTACAGAAGAAGCCTTTCAGTTTCACGAGGTCCCATTGATTAATTTTGTTTCTCTCAGAGTCTGTGCTACTGGAGTTAGATTTAGGAAGTGGTCTCCTGTGCCGATGCGTTCAAATGCTTTTTTTTAAAAAATAAATATTTGTTTATTATGTATACAATATTCTTTCTGTGTGTATGTCTGAAGGCCAGAAGAGAGCACCAGACCCTATTACAGATGGTTGTGAGCCACCATGTGGTTGCTGGGAATTGAACTCAGGACCTTTGGAAGAGCAGGCAATGCTCTTAACCGCTGAGCCATCTCTCCAGCCCCCGTTCAAATGCTTTTGATAATTTTATTTTTATATTTTTTTTTATTGTGGATGAGGTCAATTATTTGAACTCTCAAATATTTTTATTGTTATTATCTGTTTGTTTATTTGTGGGTTTGCAACACGGGGTTTCCTTGTGTATCCTTGTATGCCCTGGGACTCACTTTGTAAACAAGACTGGCCTCAGACTCACAGAGATCCGCCTGCCTCTGCCTTCTAGTGATGGCATTAAAGGCGTACACTAAACACATTTTTTTTGAAAACAGGGTTTTTCTGTGTCACTTTGCCTGTCCTGAATCTCAATCTGCAGAACAAAGTAGCCTTAAACTCACAGTGATCTGCCTGCTTTGGTCTCCCTGATCTTGGAGGTGTTTTATCATCTATCTATCTATCTATCTATCTATCTATCTATCTATCTATCTATCTATCTATCTATCTATCTATCCATTCATTTCATTTATTAGTTTATTTATTTATTTTTTTGTTTTCTGAGACAGGGTTTCTCTCTAGCTTTCCTTCTTGCTTGCTTGCTTGATTTTTTTGCTTTCTTGCTCTCTTGCTTTTTCCCCCCTTCTTTTATTAGTTAGTTCTTGAGGCATGGTTTCTCTGTGTAACAGCCCTAGCTGTTCTCTCTCTCTCTCTCTCTCTCTCTCTCTCTCTCTCTCTCTCTCTCTCAAATATGTTTGGTTTTGTGTTTTGCTTTATGAGACAGGGTTTCTCTGCTGCTTTGGAGACTGTTGTTAAAACTAGCTCCTTTCTTGTAGACCAGGCTGTCCTAAAACTCCCAATGATCCTGTTTCTGCTAAATATGGAGCCAGTGCTCTTGAATGCCTTTGTCTGGTGAGGTCAAAAGCCACTCCCCCACACACAACCCCCCCCCCAACACACACACAAACCAAACACAGGCACAGGCACACCCAGAGACACATAAATAAACTTTTAAATTAAGAAGAGCCTGGAGAGCTAGTTTCGCGGCTCTTCCAGAGAAATTGGGTTCAATTCCCAGCACCTGCATGGCAGCTCATAGTGATTGTAAATTCAGTTTCTGGGTGATCTGACATCTTCAGACCATTGCACATAAAATAAAGTTAAGAAAATCATAAAAAAATTCCTTAAGAAATTGAAATTTAACTAAGTCCCACACAATTGGAAACACTCTCAAATAAAAGTAAAATAAATGGAAAAGAATACAGTGCTAAGTGCAGTTATGAAAATGTTTTGAAATGTGATACCTTCCCTGTCTCCCCCACATACACAAGCCACACTGAGAGATTTAAATAAAATCTGGGTAATCATTTATGTATCTGGCCTATGTCAGAGGGGCAGGGGAAGCTGAAGCCTTGTCCTTTGGGCTCCAGGTTCTCAGTACTGCGTCAAAAACTCGAGTGTATAGTGAGCCCATGTCTGTCCTGCCGGCAGCACTCAGGAACTGGGAATACAAGGATCAGGAGATCATCTTCAACAACCCAGCAAGTGAAAACCATCCTGGTGGGAAAGAGACCCTCTAAAAGAAATCAATAAAATGACATTTTTATTTTTTTCTGTCGGAAGTGAAAATGTTCCAAATAATTCACTGCATCAGTATTCCTGGAAATGATATCAAAATCAGAATTTTTCTTTTTTTTTAACATTTTATTTTATTCTTATTATTTTCATTTTTATTTTTTTGGTTTTTCGAGACAGGGTTTCTCTGTGGTTTTGGAGCCTGTCCTGGAACTAGCTCTTGTAGACCAGGCTGGTCTCGAAATCACAGAGATCCGCCTGCCTCTGCCTCCCAAGTGCTGGGATTAAAGGCGTGCGCCACCACTGCCTGGCGTAAATCAGAATTTTTCATATTATTCCATGGCTGTTGTAATTTTCTCTGTGGCAGACAGAGGCAGGCAGATCTCTGTGAGTTTGAGGCCAGCCTGGTCATCTACAGTTCCAGGACAGGTGCCAAAGCTAAGAGAATCCTTGTCTCAGAAAATTTTTTTCTCTGTGTCTCACGTGTCGTGTGTCTTTCTCTAAGCAGGCCCAGGAATCCTAAGCGCCTGTAGGTGATGTAGGAAATCTCCTGTAGCAGGGGCCTTGGCCTCCACTCCTGGCCCCTGAGGGCACCTGGTAAAGTGAGAAGGCAGATTTCAGAGACTAGTAAAGTTCAAGGTCACCAGCCCTTCCCAACAGCTAGAACCTTTAAAGGGTGAGGCTACAACTTAATTGGCCTGCTTAGATATGGATATTTTTGTTGTGGTTCTTGTTTTACAGGGCAGGAACAGACATCCAACTGGGAATTTTCCACAGCTGTTTTAATTTTCTCAGACTCGGTATTTAGTATGAGAAGTGGTGTGTGGGGTTGTACAAACACAACTACTGAAAAAGAACCCTAAGAAAGCAGGCCTCCCTCGCTCCCTCCCTCCTTCCATCCCTCCCTCCCTCCCTCCCTCCCTCCCTCCCTCCCTCCCTCCCTCCCTCCCTCAGTTCCTCCCTCTCACCAAGCCATAATTGTGGCAGCCCCTTGGCCCACATAGTCCTTTCACTGATCAGTCAGACACACTCTTTTTTTATTTTTGAATTTTGGGTGAAGTCAATTAATTGAGCTCTTAGATGATGATGATGATGATGATTATTATTAGTTTATTTGTGTTTTTTTTTTTACATAGAGGTTCCCTGTGTCCCTGGAACTCACTTTGTAGACAAGGCTGGCCTCAGACTCACAGAGATCTAGCTGCCCCTGCCTCTACCTCTGCTTCCTAGTGCCGGAATTAAAGGCCTGTACTAAACACACTTTCCCCCCCTAAGTCAGGGTTTCTCTGTGTCTGTCGCTTTGCCTGTCCTAAAACTCACACTGCAGAACGAGGTGGCCTCAAACTCACAGCGATTTGCCTGTTTCTGCCTCTCCTGATTTCTGAGGGCTGAGAACTGAGAATAAAGAAATGTGCTGCCCAAAATATACTGCCGCTGCTGCAATTAAAAAAATAAATTAAAATAAAATAACCTGAGATAAACAAAGAAAAAAAGGAAAACACCTGTTTTTTCCTTCCTTCCTTCCTTCCTTCCTTCCTTCCTTCCTTCCTTCCTTTCTTTTTCCTTACTTGTTTTTTTTCTGTTTTCTTCTTTTATTATTATTATTATTATTATTATTATTATTATTATTATTATTTTTGGTGAAGGGTTTCTCTGTATAATACCTTTAACTCACTATATAAACCAGGCTGTCATCTTGGTAACATTATGGTTTTGTATTTTCTTATTTCTTGTCTGTAAATCAACAAATCAACATTTCTTCTCTCTCTCTCTCTCTCTCACACTCATTTAATTTATGTTTTATTTTATTTTTGGTTTGTGTTCTTGTTTTGATTTTCAAGGAAGGGTTTCTCTGTTGCTTTGGAGCCTGTCTTTGGAACTAGCTCTTGTCAACCAGGCTGGCTGGCCTCAAACTCCCAGAGATCCACCTGCCTCTCTGCCAGATATGGAACCAGTCATCTTGGTTAGTTCAAAAGCCACCCCATAAACACACACACACACACACACACACACACACACACACACACACACACACACACACACACACACACACAGAGGCACATCCAGAGAAACAAATTTTTTTTTTTTTTTTTTTGGTTTTTCGAGACAGGGTTTCTCTGTGGCTTTGGAGCCTGTCCTGGAACTAGCTCTGTAGACCAGGCTGGTCTCGAACTCACAGAGATCCGCCTGCCTCTGCTTCCCGAGTGCTGGGATTAAAGGCTTGCGCCACCACTGCCCTGCGATGCCCCTACTATAAAAATGGGTTTCAGAAACCGGCCTTTTGCCACAGTGTCAGAAGCCCAAACTCTGCCTGTGGTCTCAGCTAGCTGATAAGCTTCTGTGACTCGCGGTGTGTTTGTATTTTTAAGTTTGTTTTTGGTTTATTAGACTTGGTGGTGTTCTCATCTTTGCATGACCCCCCCCCTCGACCCAACATTTAAGTGTCTTTCAACCATTTTAGATCCCTCTGTTGAGAGTTCTCTGTTTAGGTCTGTACTCCATTTTTTAAAATTGGATTATTTGTTCTTTGGATGACCAATTTCTCGACTTCTTTGTGTATTTTGGAGATTAGTGAAGATCTTTTCCCATTCTGTAAGGCCGTCGTTTTGTCTTGTTGGCCATGTTCTTTGCTTTACAGAAGCTTTTCAGTTTCAGGAGGTCTCACTTATTAATTGTTTCTCTCAGTGTCTGTTTTTTTTTCTTTTTTCTTCTTTTTTCTTTCTTTTTTTTTCTTTTTTTTCTTTTTTTCTTTTTTTCTTTTTTTTCTTCTTCTTCTTTTCTTTTTTTTCTTTTTTTTCTCTCTTTAGTTTTTTTCTTTGTTCTTTTTTTTGTTTTGTTTTCTTTTTTTTTCTTTTTTCTTTTTTTTCTTTTTCTCTCAGTGTCTGTGCTACTGGGGTTCTATTTAGCAAGCGTTCTCCTGTGCCAATGTGTTCAAGTGCATTTGATATTTTTATTTTTATATTCTTTTATTGTGGATGAAGTCAATTATTTGAACTCTCAAATATTTTTATTGTTATTATCTCTCTATTTGTTTGCTTATTTGTGGTTGTTCAACATAAGGTTTCGTTGTGTACCCTTGTATGCCCTGGGACTCACTTTGTAGACAAGACTGGCCTCAGACTCACAGAGAGTCATCTGCCTCTGCCTCCTAGTGCTGAGATTAAAGGCATGCACTAAACACTTTTTCTATATATTTATTTTCATTTTATTGTCATTGGTGTTTTGCCTGCATGTATGTCTATCTGAGGGTGTCCGATCTTGGAGTTACCGACAGCTGTTGACTGCCATGTGGGTGGTAAGGAATTGAACCTGGGTCCTCTGGAAGAGCAGTCAGAACTCTTAACCACAGAGCCATCTCTCTCCAGCCCTCACCTTTTTCTTTTTTTTGAAAACGGGGTTTCTCTGTGTCACTTTGCCTGGCCTTGAATCTCAATCTGCAGAACAAGGGAGCCTTAAACTCACAGTGATCTGCCTGCCTTGGTCTCCCTGATCTTGGAGGTGTTTTTATCACCTCTCTCTCTCTCTCTCTCTCTCTCTCTCTCTCTCTCTCTCTCTCTCTCTCTCTCTCTCTGTGTGTGTGTGTCTGGCTATCTAGCTATCTATCCATTCATTTATTAGTTTATGTATTTATTTATTTTTTGGTTGTTCTTGTTGTTTTCTGAGACAGGATTTCTCTCTAGCTTTGGAGTCTGTCCTGGATCCAGACCTGGTCACAGCTGTACCGGAAAATAAAATAAAACAAACAAACAAAAACAAAAACAAAGCAAAGCAAAAGCCAGGCAGGACTGTCTGGTTGACCTTCCCTTTTCCCCTCCCCCATGGGCTCCTCAGAGGCGGTGCGGCCTCCTGCAGGGAATCCACAGAGCCTCTGCCCAAGGCTCTCCAGGGAACCCACTCTCTCCCTTTCCCCCAGCCCCAGGGCTGCCGGCCACATCTATCTCTCAGGCGTACATCTATCTCTCAGGCGTAGGTGGCGGGCACTCTGGCTATCCAGGACATGACAGACACAGATACACAGAAGCAGGGAGGAACGGTGCCCACTCTCTCACGAGATGCAGGCATGCAGGAGGAACAATGAAAGAATGAGAACTGGAGAGATGGAATTTCTGGAATGTCCAGAAACCACATGGTGGGGATCTAGTGACCTCTTTTGGTGACAGGGAGTACAGCACAGATTGGGTTCTTGTGCTCCTGAGATGTAACCCCCACAAGGCAGCAGCTCATAAGTGATTGTAAATCCAGTTTCACACAACTGCACATAAAATAAAGTTAAATAAATCATAAAAAAATTCTTTAAAAATTTGAAATTAAAATAAGTTCTACACAACCGGAAAGACTGTCTCAAATAAAAGTAAAATAAAATGTTCTAAAATAGGACAACTTCCCTGCCCCCCCACCCCCACAGGGACACACTTGGTGCAGACCAAGAGATACAAACAAAATTTGAAATTAAACTAAATGTACAAGAAACTGAGCCTGGTTATTGTGGTGCACATCTTTTATTCTATCATCAAAGAGACAGAGGCAGGTGGACCTCTGTGAATTCCCAGGCTTTATAGAGAGGCCCCCAACCCAAATAAAAAAAAAACATATATAAAAGTTTGACCAAACACCACCCCCCCCCCCCAAAAAAAAAGGAAGGAAGGAAGGAAAGAAGAAGGAGACATTATAAACTGTCTCCTTGGTCCTAGAAACTGGATCATGGGAATTTAGGACCTATGAGACAGTGCACGAGTCTTGTGATCTCACTTGGTAGATGAGTCTGGATTTTAACTCACAGATGTCCTTCTGCCTGTGTCTCCCACATGCTGGGATAAAGGGTTCCCTAATTCTTGAATGGCATACTGAAAGTAGTTATTTCTACTTGGTTTGCGTTTGATTTTTTTTTAAACAATCCATGGCTACTTATTTATTTATTTTTGGTTTTTCATGACAGGGTTTCTCTGTAGCTTTGGAACTAACCCTTGTAGACCAGGCTGGCCTCAAATTCACAAAGATCCACCTGCCTTTGCCTCCCAAGTGCTGGGATTAAAGGAATGTGCCACCACTACCCGCCTTTGTTTCTTTTATTTATTTTTGTTAAGCTCTACGTTTTTCTTTCCTCTCTTTCCATGCCTCCCCTTCAACCCTCTCCCAAGGTTCTGGCTATGACAAACAATGCTGCTATGAGCATAGTTGAGCCCATGTCCTCGTGGCACAATTGAGCATCCTTTACATATATACCTAAACGTGGTATTGCTGGGTCTTGAGGAAGGTTGTTTCCTAATTTTCTGAGAAATCGCCACACTGACATCCAAAGGGGGCGGTACCAGCTTGCATTCCCACCAGCGATGCAGGAGTGTTCCCTTTTCCCCACATCCTCTCCAGCATAAGTTGTCATCAGTGTTTTAGATCTTGGCCATTCTTACAGGTATAAAGTGGAATCTCAGAGGTGTTTTGATTTACATATCTCTGATGACTAAGGGTGTTGAACATCTCCTTAAGTGTCTTTCAGCCATTTTAGATTTCTCGGTTGAGAGTTCTCTGTTTAGGTCTGTACCTCCATGTTGTGAACTGGATTATTTGTTCTTGAAATGACCAATGTCTTGAGTTCTTTGTATATTTTGGAGATCAGACCTCTGTCTGATGTGGGGTTAGTGAAGATCTTTGCCCATTCTGTAAGGCCGTCGTTTTGTCTTGTTGGCCATGTCCTTTGCTTTACAGAAGAAGCCTTTCAGTTTCACGAGGTCCCATTGATTAATTTTGTTTCTCTCAGAGTCTGTGCTACTGGAGTTAGATTTAGGAAGTGGTCTCCTGTGCCGATGCGTTCAAATGCTTTTTTTTAAAAAATAAATATTTGTTTATTATGTATACAATATTCTTTCTGTGTGTATGTCTGAAGGCCAGAAGAGAGCACCAGACCCTATTACAGATGGTTGTGAGCCACCATGTGGTTGCTGGGAATTGAACTCAGGACCTTTGGAAGAGCAGGCAATGCTCTTAACCGCTGAGCCATCTCTCCAGCCCCCGTTCAAATGCTTTTGATAATTTTATTTTTATATTTTTTTTTATTGTGGATGAGGTCAATTATTTGAACTCTCAAATATTTTTATTGTTATTATCTGTTTGTTTATTTGTGGGTTTGCAACACGGGGTTTCCTTGTGTATCCTTGTATGCCCTGGGACTCACTTTGTAAACAAGACTGGCCTCAGACTCACAGAGATCCGCCTGCCTCTGCCTTCTAGTGATGGCATTAAAGGCGTACACTAAACACATTTTTTTTGAAAACAGGGTTTTTCTGTGTCACTTTGCCTGTCCTGAATCTCAATCTGCAGAACAAAGTAGCCTTAAACTCACAGTGATCTGCCTGCTTTGGTCTCCCTGATCTTGGAGGTGTTTTATCATCTATCTATCTATCTATCTATCTATCTATCTATCTATCTATCTATCTATCTATCCATTCATTTCATTTATTAGTTTATTTATTTATTTTTTTGTTTTCTGAGACAGGGTTTCTCTCTAGCTTTCCTTCTTGCTTGCTTGCTTGATTTTTTTGCTTTCTTGCTCTCTTGCTTTTTCCCCCCTTCTTTTATTAGTTAGTTCTTGAGGCATGGTTTCTCTGTGTAACAGCCCTAGCTGTTCTCTCTCTCTCTCTCTCTCTCTCTCTCTCTCTCTCTCTCTCTCTCAAATATGTTTGGTTTTGTGTTTTGCTTTATGAGACAGGGTTTCTCTGCTGCTTTGGAGACTGTTGTTAAAACTAGCTCCTTTCTTGTAGACCAGGCTGTCCTAAAACTCCCAATGATCCTGTTTCTGCTAAATATGGAGCCAGTGCTCTTGAATGCCTTTGTCTGGTGAGGTCAAAAGCCACTCCCCCACACACAACCCCCCCCCCAACACACACACAAACCAAACACAGGCACAGGCACACCCAGAGACACATAAATAAACTTTTAAATTAAGAAGAGCCTGGAGAGCTAGTTTCGCGGCTCTTCCAGAGAAATTGGGTTCAATTCCCAGCACCTGCATGGCAGCTCATAGTGATTGTAAATTCAGTTTCTGGGTGATCTGACATCTTCAGACCATTGCACATAAAATAAAGTTAAGAAAATCATAAAAAAATTCCTTAAGAAATTGAAATTTAACTAAGTCCCACACAATTGGAAACACTCTCAAATAAAAGTAAAATAAATGGAAAAGAATACAGTGCTAAGTGCAGTTATGAAAATGTTTTGAAATGTGATACCTTCCCTGTCTCCCCCACATACACAAGCCACACTGAGAGATTTAAATAAAATCTGGGTAATCATTTATGTATCTGGCCTATGTCAGAGGGGCAGGGGAAGCTGAAGCCTTGTCCTTTGGGCTCCAGGTTCTCAGTACTGCGTCAAAAACTCGAGTGTATAGTGAGCCCATGTCTGTCCTGCCGGCAGCACTCAGGAACTGGGAATACAAGGATCAGGAGATCATCTTCAACAACCCAGCAAGTGAAAACCATCCTGGTGGGAAAGAGACCCTCTAAAAGAAATCAATAAAATGACATTTTTATTTTTTTCTGTCGGAAGTGAAAATGTTCCAAATAATTCACTGCATCAGTATTCCTGGAAATGATATCAAAATCAGAATTTTTCTTTTTTTTTAACATTTTATTTTATTCTTATTATTTTCATTTTTATTTTTTTGGTTTTTCGAGACAGGGTTTCTCTGTGGTTTTGGAGCCTGTCCTGGAACTAGCTCTTGTAGACCAGGCTGGTCTCGAAATCACAGAGATCCGCCTGCCTCTGCCTCCCAAGTGCTGGGATTAAAGGCGTGCGCCACCACTGCCTGGCGTAAATCAGAATTTTTCATATTATTCCATGGCTGTTGTAATTTTCTCTGTGGCAGACAGAGGCAGGCAGATCTCTGTGAGTTTGAGGCCAGCCTGGTCATCTACAGTTCCAGGACAGGTGCCAAAGCTAAGAGAATCCTTGTCTCAGAAAATTTTTTTCTCTGTGTCTCACGTGTCGTGTGTCTTTCTCTAAGCAGGCCCAGGAATCCTAAGCGCCTGTAGGTGATGTAGGAAATCTCCTGTAGCAGGGGCCTTGGCCTCCACTCCTGGCCCCTGAGGGCACCTGGTAAAGTGAGAAGGCAGATTTCAGAGACTAGTAAAGTTCAAGGTCACCAGCCCTTCCCAACAGCTAGAACCTTTAAAGGGTGAGGCTACAACTTAATTGGCCTGCTTAGATATGGATATTTTTGTTGTGGTTCTTGTTTTACAGGGCAGGAACAGACATCCAACTGGGAATTTTCCACAGCTGTTTTAATTTTCTCAGACTCGGTATTTAGTATGAGAAGTGGTGTGTGGGGTTGTACAAACACAACTACTGAAAAAGAACCCTAAGAAAGCAGGCCTCCCTCGCTCCCTCCCTCCTTCCATCCCTCCCTCCCTCCCTCCCTCCCTCCCTCCCTCCCTCCCTCCCTCCCTCAGTTCCTCCCTCTCACCAAGCCATAATTGTGGCAGCCCCTTGGCCCACATAGTCCTTTCACTGATCAGTCAGACACACTCTTTTTTTATTTTTGAATTTTGGGTGAAGTCAATTAATTGAGCTCTTAGATGATGATGATGATGATGATTATTATTAGTTTATTTGTGTTTTTTTTTTTACATAGAGGTTCCCTGTGTCCCTGGAACTCACTTTGTAGACAAGGCTGGCCTCAGACTCACAGAGATCTAGCTGCCCCTGCCTCTACCTCTGCTTCCTAGTGCCGGAATTAAAGGCCTGTACTAAACACACTTTCCCCCCCTAAGTCAGGGTTTCTCTGTGTCTGTCGCTTTGCCTGTCCTAAAACTCACACTGCAGAACGAGGTGGCCTCAAACTCACAGCGATTTGCCTGTTTCTGCCTCTCCTGATTTCTGAGGGCTGAGAACTGAGAATAAAGAAATGTGCTGCCCAAAATATACTGCCGCTGCTGCAATTAAAAAAATAAATTAAAATAAAATAACCTGAGATAAACAAAGAAAAAAAGGAAAACACCTGTTTTTTCCTTCCTTCCTTCCTTCCTTCCTTCCTTCCTTCCTTCCTTCCTTCCTTCCTTCCTTCCTTTCTTTCTTTTTCCTTACTTGTTTTTTTTCTGTTTTCTTCTTTTATTATTATTATTATTATTATTTTTGGTGAAGGGTTTCTCTGTATAATACCTTTAACTCACTATATAAACCAGGCTGTCATCTTGGTAACATTATGGTTTTGTATTTTCTTATTTCTTGTCTGTAAATCAACAATCAACATTTCTTCTCTCTCTCTCTCTCACACTCATTTAATTTATGTTTTATTTTATTTTTGGTTTGTGTTCTTGTTTTGATTTTCAAGGAAGGGTTTCTCTGTTGCTTTGGAGCCTGTCTTTGGAACTAGCTCTTGTCAACCAGGCTGGCTGGCCTCAAACTCCCAGAGATCCACCTGCCTCTCTGCCAGATATGGAACCAGTCATCTTGGTTAGTTCAAAAGCCACCCCATAAACACACACACACACACACAACACACACACACACACACACACACACACACACACACACACACACACACAGAGGCACATCCAGAGAAACATATTTTTTTTTTTTTTTGTTTTGGTTTTTCGAGACAGGGTTTCTCTGTGGCTTTGGAGCCTGTCCTGGAACTAGCTCTGTAGACCAGGCTGGTCTCGAACTCACAGAGATCCGCCTGCCTCTGCTTCCCGAGTGCTGGGATTAAAGACTTGCGCCACCACTGCCCTGCGATGCCCCTACTATAAAAATGGGTTTCAGAAACTGGCCTTTTGCCACAGTGTCAGAAGCCCAAACTCTGCCTGTGGTCTCAGCTAGCTGATAAGCTTCTGTGACTCGCGGTGTGTTTGTATTTTTAAGTTTGTTTTTGGTTTATTAGACTTGGTGGTGTTCTCATCTTTGCATGACCCCCCCCCCTCGACCCAACATTTAAGTGTCTTTCAACCATTTTAGATCCCTCTGTTGAGAGTTCTCTGTTTAGGTCTGTACTCCATTTTTTAAAATTGGATTATTTGTTCTTTGGATGACCAATTTCTCGACTTCTTTGTGTATTTTGGAGATTAGTGAAGATCTTTTCCCATTCTGTAAGGCCGTCGTTTTGTCTTGTTGGCCATGTTCTTTGCTTTACAGAAGCTTTTCAGTTTCAGGAGGTCTCACTTATTAATTGTTTCTCTCAGTGTCTGTTTTTTTTTTCTTTTTTTTCTTTTTTCTTTCTTTTTTTTTCTTTTTTTTCTTTTTTTCTTTTTTTCTTTTTCTTCTTCTTCTTCTTTTCTTTTTTTTCTTTTTTTCTCTCTTTAGTTTTTTTCTTTGTTCTTTTTTTTGTTTTGTTTTTCTTTTTTTTTTTCTTTTTTCTTTTTTTTCTTTTTCTCTCAGTGTCTGTGCTACTGGGGTTCTATTTAGCAAGCGTTCTCCTGTGCCAATGTGTTCAAGTGCATTTGATATTTTTATTTTTATATTCTTTTATTGTGGATGAAGTCAATTATTTGAACTCTCAAATATTTTTATTGTTATTATCTCTCTATTTGTTTGCTTATTTGTGGTTGTTCAACATAAGGTTTCGTTGTGTACCCTTGTATGCCCTGGGACTCACTTTGTAGACAAGACTGGCCTCAGACTCACAGAGAGTCATCTGCCTCTGCCTCCTAGTGCTGAGATTAAAGACATGCACTAAACACCTTTTCTATATATTTATTTTCCTAATAATTTATTTATTTTCATTTTATTGTCATTGGTGTTTTGCCTGCATGTATGTCTATCTGAGGGTGTCCGATCTTGGAGTTACCGACAGCTGTTGACTGCCATGTGGGTGGTAAGGAATTGAACCTGGGTCCTCTGGAAGAGCAGTCAGAACTCTTAACCACAGAGCCATCTCTCTCCAGCCCTCACCTTTTTTTTTTTTTGAAAACGGGGTTTCTCTGTGTCACTTTGCCTGGCCTTGAATCTCAATCTGCAGAACAAGGGAGCCTTAAACTCACAGTGATCTGCCTGCCTTGGTCTCCCTGATCTTGGAGGTGTTTTTATCATCTCTCTGTCTGGCTATCTAGCTATCTATCCATTCATTTATTTATTTATTTTTTCTGAGACAGGATTTCTCTCTAGCTTTGGAGTCTGTCCTGGATCCAGACCTGGTCACAGCTGTACCTGGAAACAAACCAAAACAAAAACAAAGCAAAGCAAAGCAAAAGCCAGGCAGGACTGTCTGGTTGACCTTCCCTTTCCCCCTCCCCCATGGGCTCCTCAGAGGCGGTGAGGCCTCCTGCAGGGAATCCACAGAGCCTCTGCCCAAGGCTCTCCAGGGAACCCACTCTCTCCCTTTCCCCCAGCCCCAGGGCTGCTGGCCACATCTATATCAGGCGTAGGTGGCGGGCACTCTGGCTATCCAGGACGTGACAGACACAGACACACAGAAGCAGGGAGGAAAGGTGCCCACTCTCTCACTAGATGCAGGCATGCAGGAGGAACAATGAAAGAATGAGAACTGCAGAAATGGAATTTCTGGAATGTCCAGAAACCACATGGTGGGGATCTAGTGACCTCTTTTGGTGACAGGGAGTACAGCACAGATTTGGGTTCTTGTGCTCCTGAGACCTACCCCAATTTAATACTGACATTATCCTATCATACCTTATATATCACATATAGGCTTGCTTGATATCACACACATACACTGCCTGCGTTTCTGCCTGACCCCTGTGAGAGAGCCTGGTACCTTCAGAAGACAGAAGATGGGGTGTGGGTCTGTCTGTCTGTCTATCTGTCCATCTATTCTTCCATAAAGTATTTATTCCTTTTTTGTTTGTTTTGTGACAGGGTTTCTCTCTAGTTCTCTCTAATTGAGTCAGTCCTGGAACTAGCTCTTGGAGACCAGAACGAGTGCTGGAATTAAAGGCGTGTACCACCATTACCCGGTTAGAAGTCTTTTTAAAAAGTAGGCAATCAGAGCTACAAATTTCCTCATAGGACTGATTTTACTGTGTGCCAGGGTTTGTGTAGGGTTTTGCTTTCATTTTCTTGAGTGAATCTCTCCCCCCCCCCCGTCTCTCTTATTCTAGAGATCTGTTTTGTCTTCCATGAGCTCTGAGGGGCACTTGGCTTGAGTGTGATACACACACAGACTTACTATTAAGGAAAGTTCAAGATCAAGATCCTTTCCTAACTCTGTGACCTTGCAACAGAGAAGTTTCAAGGGGTGTGAAGGGTGTGCCTACTGACACTGGAATTCATTTGATCTGCTAGGCAGCAAATGCTATGGATTGTGTATGTGTGTGTCTCTGTTAGTTTAGGTGTCTTTCCAGTCAATGTTGGTGTAATTACTGTGCGTCTGTATATTCAGTGCTGTGATCCTTTCAAATGGTTGTGAAGGGAGCCCTAGCCTAGGAATGACTTCAGTGACGCGTTATTTTCCTTTCCTAACTCTGTGACTTTGCAACAGAGAAGTTTCAAAGGGTGTGAAGGGTGTGCCTACAGCTCCACTGGCCTTCCTTGACGTGTACAGCTGTTGCCTTTCCTGTCAACATTCTTGTTGGAGTTGGGAAATTGCTGATTTGAACTCAGCCAATTTCATGGAATAGCCCTGGCTGTCCCGGAACTCATTTTTATAGACCAGGCTGTCCTTTTGGTGACGTTCTATTTTTTTTTCTTCCTCTTATTTTTCTATCTGCAGTCAACATTGGTGTAAGGACTGTGCACCTGTATATTCACTGCTCTGATCCTTCTCTCCTTCGTTCCTTCCTTCCTTTCTTCCTTTCTTTCATATGTCTGCCCACTCACGAAAACCCAAAAATTTCTAGCCTCCCAACGCAATTAAAAATAACTAAAATTTTAGTAAACTGGCATTTAAAAAAGGAAGGAAGGAAGGCAGGCAGGCAGGCAGGCAGGCAGGCAGGCAGGCCTGGATGGTGGTTGTGAAGGGAGCCCTGGCCTAGTCATATCCTCTGCCATGACTGTAACTCAGGAGCTCTAAAGGGTCTGAGAAGCTGCTTTCATGCTTCTGCTGCTGGGCATTTATTTATTTATTTATTTATTTATTTATTTATTTATTTATCTGGCTTATGTTGGAGGGGAAGGGAAAGCCAAAGCCTTGTCCTATGGGCTCCACGCTCTCAGTAGTGTCTCATAAACTCGAGTGTGAGGGCCCATGTCTGTCATGTCAGCAGCACTCAGAAACTGAAAACACGAGGATCAGGAGATCATCTTCAGCAACTCAGCAAGTGCGAACCACCGTGGTGGGGAAACAGACCCTCTCCAAGAAATGACTAAAGTGACCTGTTTATTTTTTCTGTTCTAAGTGAAAATGTTCACAACACATCACTATGACGATATTATTCCCGGAAATGAAATCCGAGTGGGATTTTTGAAACACTATTTTTATTTCATTATTATTATTATTATTATTTTTAAAAAAAAACTATTCCACGTCTGTTTTAATTTTCTCTGACTCGGTATTTAGTCTGAGAAGTGTGGGCTGAGGGCGTGGGGAGTGGGGTGAAGAAAAAGAACCACAAGCAAGCAAGCAAGCAGTGGCCATGGTGAAAGGAGACCTTAGATGGCAGGGAACTGCCGTTGCCGCCTCCCTCCCTCCCTTCCTCCCTCGGTCCCTCGGTCCCCCTCGGTCCCCCTCGGTCCCCCTCGGTCCCCCTCGGTCCCCCTCGGTCCCTCCCTCTCACCATGCCCTAATGGTTGCAGAAGCCCCTGGCCCATCTAGTCCTCTCACCGATCTGTCAGACACGCTCTTTGTTTCCCCGTGAGCGAGCGAGCGAGCGAGCGAGCGAGCGATGGGATCGATTCGCCTGCTTTCCTAGCTGCCTGTGGTCTCGGTCGTACTTTCGTTTTCGTAGCCCCGAATGTCCAGCCCGGCCCGCCGTTCACCGTGTTCGGGGGTGGGATGGGGAGGGGTGGGGGAACCGACAGGGGAGTTCCCTGTCCTGCTGTGGGCCCGTGCCACCTCCGGGCGTGAGCGTGGAAGGACGCTGTCACGCCAGAGAAGGTGAAGACGCCGCCGCCGCGGCCGAACGAGCGAGCGAGCGAGCGAGCGATCTATGGCGGTCGGTTGTCGGGCGCCCCCTAGCGGTGGCCTTTTTCTGCAACGCTCCTGGTCCTCCGTCGTTGACGAGGACGGGGCGAAATGGCTTTTGTGAGGCGGAAAGAATGACGAGAGTCCCGGCCCGGCAGGCGGGTGTGTCCCGGAGTCGGTGTCGTGCTTGGGGACGGTCTCTGTGTAGGAGGTTGTGCCGGAAGAGTCACCCATGGGTGTGTGCGTTGGGGATGGAACCCAGTGACGGGACCAGCTGGAGAGGGTGCTGGGAGACTTGAGCGGGTCGACCAGAAGGCTTCAGTCGTTTGCGTACTCCCGCTAGGTGTCGGGTCCACCCGGGCCCAGGATCGGTGAAATACCTCGGCTTTAAAAGTTGCTTTTCCCTTGCTTTTTCTCTCTTCTAAAGAGCCCTGGGACCCGGCGACCCGAGGCCGAGAGGAGGCGATGGTTGATCCCGGCTTCCCCGCTGCCCCGTCACGGACTCGTTGGGGGTCTCGGACCTTTTTTTTTTTTTCCTTCCTCTTGCCAGGAACCCTCGGTCCTCAGCGGCGGGCCTTGCCATCCTGAGGCCGAGAGGAGGCCGTGGTCCCGGCTTCCTCGCCTCCCTGGTCCGGACTCTCGGAGCTTTTTTATTAATTTTCTTCCTCTTGCCAGGAACCCTCGGTCCTCAGCGGCGGGCCTTGCCATGCTGAGGCCGAGAGGAGGCCGTGGTCCCGTCTTTCTCGCCTCCCTGGTCCGGACTCGTTGGTGTCTCGGAGTTCTCCCCCGCCCCTTTCTCCTGCCCTCGGTCTTGCGAGAGCCCAGCGGCGGGCCTCGTGTTCTCGAGGCTGAGAGGAGGTGGTGGTCCCGGCTCCCCTGTTCACTGGTCCCCGGTTTCTTGGACTCGAGATCCCCCCCCCAAGTTTTTCTTCTTGCCCTTCTCCATCCCTAGCGGCTGGTCGCAGGGTCCTCGGCCGGGAGGAGGCTGGACGCCCGGCTTTCTGGCATGTCCACCTCGCTCTCTCGGTCCTTTCATGGTTATGAGGTCGACCAGTTGTTCCTTTGAGGGTCGGTTCTCTTGTTTATGGGGACATTTTTGGGACATTTCACCCAGCCTCACTTTCAGGAGTTCTGTGTGGTCTGTGAATGAGTCCCCGTACCTGTTGCCATTCTTCTAATAATTGCTATCTGTCCTTATTGTACCTGCAGATAGGTGCTGACACGCTGTCCTTTAATTGGGTGACATTAAAGGACGCTAGGTGGCGGTCTCTCTTCCGAGCCTCACAGGGTGTGATTTTTCTCCGTCTAGCCCAGCCCGTGTCTCGCTGCTGTGCTTTCCTGTGAGGCTTTTTGAGATGACCTGCTTTCCTTGCCTTGCTTTTGCCCGTGGTGAAGCGTGTCAGGCGTCCCCGCTTCATGGTTTGTCACCCGTTCTGTTTGGATGGTGGGACCCATCTCTCGATGCTTCTCCCTTGCCATCCCGGTGCTTTTTTTTTCTTTTGCATGCGGGGACCAGGTTGTGGAGCTCCCGAGTCTCCTCCATGGTCCTCTGCTCTCGTGTGCCTCCCGAGCGCACCGGTTTTTTTTTTTTACCCCCCCCTCCCAGCTTGTGGAGCTCCCGAGTCTCCATGAGTCCTTTTTGGGTTGAGGGTGGCCCGGCCCTTCTGCTGCCTCATGTTATGTGCCTCCCGAGTGCACTCCTCTTTTATTGGATTCCCCGTTGACCCCCCCACCGCTCTTTTTTTGGTGTGGCGGTGTGAAGGGTTTTCTTTTTTTTTTTCCTTTTTTTTTTTTCCTGTGGCATGTGTTGGGTCTGTGGTGATCTCTCGCTCGATTCTTCCCGGTTCTGCTTTGTTGATCGATGTGGTGCGCTTGCCCTGTGTTCATTCGGGCCGGAGGCCTAAGCCGCGCCAGGCGAGGGATGGACATTCATGGTGAATGGCGGCCGCTCTTCTCGTTCTGCCAGCGGGCCCCTCGTCTCTCCTCCCCACCTTTACCGGTGGTGTGTGGAAGGCAGGGGTGCGGTTATCCGGCCCGAGCCCTGTGAAAGCGCCCCCGCACTCTTCGCTGTGGTTCGTGGGGGTTCCTGTGAGGCGCGCCGGGGACTTTGTTCCCCGTCGCGCGTTTCGCTATGCCCACCGTGTGTGGGTCTGTTTGGCCCTCCTCCCTCCGAGCCGGGGGAGGGTCGGCTGATTGCCGCGTTACGTGCCCCTCCCGACCGGGCTCGTGTGCACGCGCCTTGCTTGCGATCCTCGTGGTGCTCCTGGAGCGTTCCAGGCCGATCTTCAGAGGTGCCCGATTCTGAGCGGCGGCGGCGTTTCCCGGCTCCCTGACGTGTATGCCTCCTGTGTGCGGTACAGCCGTTAGCGGTGTTCCTCTGCGAGGTGTGTGATCCCGAGGATCAAGAAAAAAAGGGGGTCGAGGCGAGCGGGTAAGAGAGGCTCGCTGCGGTAAGATGGCTCTCTCACGGCCGTCTTGTGAGATCGGGCGAGCGGCCCACCACGCGCTGCCTTCTCCCGTAGGCGGTGAGCCGTTGGGTGGTGTTGAGCGGTCGCGGCCGGCCTTTTAATTTTCTTCTCACCGTTAAAGGTGGTCCGTCGGTGACGGACTGAGAATGCCTCCCCGCCTGGTGCAGACCCGGTGGGTGTTGCCGGAGAGGCAGGCCTGGCTCTCGGGGGACCTCTTGTGTAGTATGCTTTTTCTCAGACCGGTCCCCCCTGTCCGCGAACGCTCAAGAGTACGCCCCGGAAAGGAAGAAAAAGCCTTACCGATACCGCAGACCCCCCCGCCTCGCCGCGCTCGAGATCATCGAGCGGTGTGTGTGTGTCGCTTCCCCTGCTCTTGCGCTGCCGCGACCGGAGGCTCGTGGGGCCGGGTCCGTCCCGCCCGCCCTCAGTGAGAAAAAGTGCCTTCTCTAGCGATCCGATGAAGAGAGGGCGTGCTTGGGGTCGCCCCGGCACGCCCCGACCGCCCGATGCGCGTAGCTTCGGCCGGGTGCCCCTCGCCGCGTCCCGTCTTTGGGGGGGGAAAAACCCGAGCGTTTGTGTCACCCGCTGCGGCCCGCGCCTCCTCGCTCCGAGTCCGGGGAGGAACCACGCGGGGCAAGAGAGCGTGTCGTGGATTCGGCTGGCGTGCCGTGTCGGAGCCTGGGACGTGTTACCCGTGGCGGGGAAAGAAGGGGTCGCGTGCGCGCACGCCCGAGTGCCGCGGGACCCCGATTCCCCCGCTCCCGCGA